>NC_134275.1:52319258-52479258 GCF_031893055.1 Leptodactylus fuscus | reverse complement strand
GAGATAGATAGATAGATAGATAGATAGATAGATAGGAGATAGATAGATAGATAGATAGATAGATAGATAGATAGATAGATAGATAATCCTATTTATATTGTATATTGTGATATATTAAGTTTCAAACCAAATGTTCAAATCAAACTGGGTTGCTTATTAGCAATGTAAGCAGTTTTCGGAGTTGCAGAAATTAGCTGGCATTTAGTGGGTTAATCCACATGCTAAGTATCTTCGGCATAAGGCTTAGTGTATAAATGCAAAGGATAAAAGTCCATAAATACATTTTTCCTCCTCATCTGTCTCTGACAAAGCATTCCCTGAGTCAGCACTATAATGTGGAAGCTGCCATATGTTGATGAGTTGATTTTTTTAGCACTTTTAGCATGAGCAGAATGGCTAAACCAAACCAATGTAAGTAATATTCAGTCACACAGATCAGCAGCGCTTTGTGTTCTAAGCTCCAGCTGTTCTGGCCGGGTCAACAGGCCGAGTCCTCACAATACAAAGGATTACCTTGTGATTTATATTGAGAACTTGCTTATTTTCTTCTATTAAATAGATCTTTTTAGCCTTCACATCCAGGAGTCCAGTAAACATTTGACGGAATTGTCTGTTTATTTTTTATTTTATTTTTTTTTACATTCCCTAAAAATAAGCTGTTCTGCTGCTAGAACTGCCAACCATCAGTTATGATCTATAGAGAACATCACAGCAAAGGTTCAACTCCCCCTGCAGCGCCACCACAGGGGAAACAAAACATTACAGAGTGCCTACTGAGATCAATGGGCTGCGTACTGCATGGATGTCTTGAGTTCTCCAGAAGTTGAGGTACTCTCTTCTGAAAGAGTTAACTAATTCATTATCTTAGAATTCCCTAATGTAGTATTGGAAAATGAGTTTCTATACCCGTTGCTTTAATATCCTACAGACTACGAAATGTGTTTTTATGGTGGCCATTAAAGGGTTTTTCCCATCCCCCTCTCTCAGCAGTTTGCCTATTGTGTCTTCTTCTCACTTCCTATATTCTTCAACAAGCTGGTGGGTGTTACAGGCTGACAATGGACTAGCAGTAAACTCAATGTTATCTTTGTGTTTATACTGAGAGATTATACACTGTCTGAGCCTTTATCAGAAAACTACAATTAGTTGAACTGATTGACCTGGACAGAAGAGCAGTAAATATCAACTACAGGGAGTAGTCAGTGAGTCACCTCATCTAGCCTAATATTATATAACGGGCCGTGTACCTTGACAATGATGTGTAAAACATGGGAGAGATAGATTCACATAGATGGCAAACGAAACAGAATCTTTAAAGCAATATATACTCGAGTATAAGCCGAATTTTTCAGCACAGTTTTTGTGCTGAAAAAGCCCCCCTCGGTTTATACTCGAGTTAGCAATTTTTTTTTTTTTTTTTTTTTTTTAGGGTGGGGCTGGGGGTTCTATGACCAGCCACAATATCAATGTATCAATCTCCCATAAAATAGTGCAAAAATAAAGAAATAAAAAAAATAAAAGTTGGAAATCCCTCCTTTCACTAGAATACATATAAAAGTAGAAAATGACTGTGAAACACAAACACATTAGGTATCCCTGTGTCTGACAGTGCCCGATCTACTGAATATAGGATCTGCAGTGCTCCTGTTCTGTCGAGAAGGGGTTAATAGGAGCACTGCAGATCCCCTATATTCAGCCAGACTGAATTCCAAGTGGGGGAAGAAAAAACATTCCTCAAGCTCAGAGAAGAGGCAGACAGACAACCAAAACACCCCCTCCCCTTCCCCAGCATCTACTGCACCCAAAAACTCCGACCATTTTAATTTTTGAAATTTTCCAGTAGCCGCTGCATTCCCCCCCCCCCCCTCAGCTTATACTCGAGACAATACGTTTTACCAGTTTTTTGTGGTAAAATTAGGGGCCTCGGCTTATATTTGGGTCGGCTTATACTCGAGTATATATGGTATATATGAAAACCCTTGAATTTACATAAGCTAGCAGTATAGATAGGATCCTTGAGATACTAATACTCCTTTAATGAATTTCTTTATGCAGAATCATTAAAATGCAGGTAAGTTGCCCAACTGTTAAAGAAAACTGAGCAGATTGGGATTGGGGTGTGTCTTTGGAATCTCAGAATTTCAGAGCTCACTTTCCTAAACGCAATTTTTTTTTCAAATCATATTATCTTATAGCTGGCGTTCAGGAGCATAGGAAACAACTTTGAACTCCTGGAGTCCTACAGAACCATTTTTTCTTAGAATAGATGCAGGACTCAGAGGTTGGACCTCAACAGATTAGTAAAGTATATCACAGCAAAATGTCATCACTTTAGAAGATGAGGATATCCCTTTAAAGTACACGAAAAAAGTGAAAATAAAATGCTTTGTCACTCTAAAAATCCAAAACCTATCAAGATGACTTCAAGGAGCAGAACTTATTTTTATACCAGTTTAACTAGAAGCAAATCACTAAATATGGTCTGTTCCACAAGGACCAAAATACATGCAAAATTAAGAAGTTATAGATCACTAAGCCTTGAAAAGAAAGTTGTGCTTTCCGAATCAAGTTGAGAGTTACTCCAGATGTCCCCATGGGGTGCACAATAATCATTACTTCTTTTATTTTTAATGTAGTCAATTTCCTGAACACATGTCAAGACTTTTTGCTCTTCCTTCGTTGATCTTAGCTCTATCTATAGCAAGGTAACCATCTTCTTGATTACTCCTAGGGTTGCATTCTGAGTATCTAACTACAAAGGGCCACTAGTCTATGGAAATAACCTTTTTTCTCCATTTTGTTAAGGAATTGCCTGCTGAGCAATTCCCCAGTGGCTGCTGCTGAAACCTAGAAAGAAGGGAATGACAGAGACAGTGAATCTTAACTCAACCCAATCCCTGTGACTACCTACTTGCCTCAACTACCCTAGGCGCTAGAGGACAACTGGGCGACAGTCCATTACATGGATAAATGTTACACAGAGCAGGACAAGACAACACAAAAGCAGAGTCAGAAAGCCGAGGTCAAACCAAAGAGACGAACAGTACCAAATCCAAAGAGAAGTCAAAAGCCAAAAATCAGAGGTCAGTAATACAAAGCCAGAACAAGGACAAACGCATAGTATGGTCAGAGACACAATAGCCAGCAACCATTTTTGGGCTGATGACTTGTTTATAGTAATTTGAGAACTGTCCCCAGGCCTGATTGGTAGATAGACTGTCAATCACAAAGCACACAAAAGTAACCCTAACAGTGCCAACACATAATGACCAGACTCCAGTTGCATGTAATCATGAGAAAACAATGCGGTCAGAGGATGGCTCAGAAGTTGGAACGGGTGCTGATATAACACATTTCATGGTTTCATGAGACTAAGAGAGGTGCAAATCTTCTCAATGTATAAAGGCTTGTTCACACGGAAGAATTTGGAACTGACTTTGAGGTCAATTCCGCTTCGTAATTTTCCACTCATTGTTTTCAACAGTGATGGATGCTTCTTCATTTCCAACTCGATGAGCAAAAAGTGTCCTGCTCGATCTTGTTGGAGATTCCACGGCTGATTCAGATACAGGACCGGTGGCTCCGAGCTCACTCTGATTAATCCCATTGTATTTAAGCAAACCAGTGGAGAAAATCCAAAGCTCTGCTTCAACTTTCCACCAAGGATTCCATGAGGTTGGAATTTAGAGAAGAATCTAAGACGGAACACTGCCTCAACTTCCTCCATGTGAACGTAGCCAAATATAATTTGTTGCTCTTATAATTACAGTGTAACAAATAAATTATTTTATAAAACCATTATTACAAAAAGAAAGGATTTTTCCATTACTTCTGGAGCTTTTATAGCACAGCCCTATAACCAGGTGCCTGATCTTGTCGCCAAACAAGACTTCAATCTTAGACATTTTCCAGCCAACTCTGTTAAATCTTCTTAGGTAAAGCTGCTGCCTGCTGGGCCGTGGAAGATTGACAAAGCTATTTTCTAACTATCTCTACCTATTTTAGTCACAATAAGTATTTTAAGAAAACTCAATGATACCGGTTGGAGATGTAAGTTTTCTTTCTAGTCCTCAGCATAGCAATCAGTACTGCTCTGACACCCCATTTATTTGGAGACCACAGCGTCACTGCAGCCTTTCAAGGTTTCTCTCATCAACTTTCACTCTCAAGCAAACCAAAATAAGTAGAATGTATAGAAGTGTGTGGAAGAAGGTTATCAGAATCTCGCTGGCCGTGCCTGCAGGAATTGGGCAATATCTTAATTGCCTAGAGTTTGTCTAACGCTCCGGACATACTAGCCATGAGATATGATAGAGGAGGCATCTATTTCATCCTCCCGTCCTTTTCCACACTTCACAGCTACTGGAATATTGCTGTAGGTTTTGGCTATCAAAGTAGTTCTGTTATGTCCCCGAGAGGAAGGTACCTAGACGCAGTGGTAAGCTGAGCCTACTACTGCAATATAGACCAGTTATGATTAGGGTTGAGTCAATCTTTAGATTTCAGGATCGTTTTTAATATCCAATTTCTGATCATTTTCCATTCGAACCCGATCCCGACCCCAATTCCGATCCTAATGCAATTCACTGGGATTTTTTTAAATGATAAAAGACCGGATTTTAAAAATGATCCTATTCATTAGACAGCATGGAGTCCAAAAATTGAATGCTTCAATTTTTGGACTCCACGCTGTGTAGTGATTGAAAAAAAATCCCCCGGCTACTTAGTCCCCCCCACTTACCTGCACATAATTGCTTCCACTTCCGTTCTTCTCGGTCCTCTTCTCTCTCTCCTTCACATGCCTTCAGAGCGCCGTGCATGCCCCCACCTCCTAGGTTAGTGTTAGAGATTCTGGGAGTAGGCGGGGCTTGTTGCGGCTTAGGAGAGTGTGGGCGGGGACACATGAGTGCAGCACTGACGTCTCCCCTCCCAGTACCCTCCTACACTCTCCTAAGCCACAAGCTCCGCCTTCTCCCAGTATCTCTAACACTAGCCTGGGAGGCGGAGGCGTGCACGGCGCTCTGAAGGCATGTGAAAGAGAAAGAAGAGGAGCGAGAAGAATGGGGAGCGGCAGCGGCAGCAGATCTGTGCAGGTAAGTTGAGCGATCGGTATCGGAATTCCGTTCCTGATCTTTTTTAGGCGGGATCGGAACCCGATCACTATCGTGAAATTTACTCGATCACCGATCGGGATCTGATCTTTTCCTAGTCATGATACAATAAGAGCTAGCTTTTTAGCCAAGTAATAGAGTACAGCACAATGGAATGAAAGGTTATGGGTATTGGCAGGGTCTGTGTCCCATAGTAGTATAATGCAGTATAATGTCCCACAGCAGACTCCTTCATGCAGTATAATGCCCCATAGCGGACGCCTCCATGCAGTATAATGTCCCATAGTGGACTCCTCCATGCAGTATAATGTGCCATAGCGAACACCTCCATGCACTAATTCTCAATAGTGCCCTACACACAGTATAATGCTACCCCTAGTGCCTCCCACAAAGTCATATTCTATTTTAGTGCCTTCTACATAGTATAATGCCCCATTAGTAAAATGCTCTTTATTGCCCCCACACAGTACATTGGCACGTTAATACTCTGTAAACCATATAGTGCTCTTCAGTACCCCCACACAGTATAATGTTCTATTAGTATTCTCTTCAGGGTATCTCACCATGTTAGTGCTCCCCAAAACAGTATAAATCTCATTGGTACCCCAATACAGTATAATTCTTAATATTGCTTACCACTAAAGTAAAACGCCATGTTAGTACACCTCCACAGTATAATGCTACTTAATTATAATGCCCCATTATATAGTATGAAGCACCTATAGGACATTATACCATAAGGAGGCAGCTAATGGCGCTTTGTTTATGTGTGCATAAATTGTTAGCTAATAACCCCCTTTGCCTTCCCTAATATACCAATTAATGACACTGACCCCCTGGGAAGGTTAAATTAATATAACATATTTTTATTAACATTTAAAAATGTGGTGTGTCTTATAGTCAGACGTGTCTTATGATCTGAAAAATGGGGCATGAGCTGTCCAGTAATTTGAGAAAAAGTAAAATGTGGTCATTTGTTGTCACCCTACCACTCTACCGTTACACTATGAAATCATTTATTTTCAGGGAAGTCTATCTAAAAGCGAAAGTCCAAGCTGGACAAGTCCTTTACATTTCCTACATGGTTGCTGATACCTTATGTTTCTTTGCTCCACAACAAAGCCACAGTTTTCACCGAACTCTTTTTATGTTCTTTGCAGAAGTTCCAGATGATTTGGTTGAACTGAACAACTAACTGGATAGACGAGAAGCGCTCAAGCACACTGGTAGAGTCTTATTAATGAGCCGACGAAAAGAACATGAATCAGAGACATGTTTGCAAAATCAAGGAAAACCCTGGGGTGTGTAGTGGTGTTAAGAGATAACAGCGTGAGGCATTGCTTGTTCTTCCTGAGGCTCAGTGTAATCTCATAGCACCATTGTCCCCCCATCCCCCACCCAACACGTCTGAAGTCGTGGCGTTTAATTAGAACACTTACTGAATGTATCAGCCAATCTGCATTACGTTCCAGGCATCACGGTGCATATGTCCACTGGCAAATGATTTCCACACTGTCACTTCAGTTAATGAACATGCTAAAAATAAAACAAAATACTCTTAAATATAAAGCAATTTTACATTAATAATAATTTAATTACACTATGTTAACTCCCGGCGGTGGAAGATATCGAGCTTCTCTTTTTATAACGCTGATGAATCTGTTCTTCTTGGTTTTTTCCACCACTTCATAGTTGTATTTTTAAGGCACTTAACAACAATCAATTTACTTTTGCCCATATTAAATCCTGTCCAATTAATTCGCCCAAAAAGAATGTCTTACGGTAATTCAGGATCCGTCAAATTATTATTTTAAATTAAATGAGATGATGAATATGAGCCGGGTGAATTAAAACCAAAATGGTAGATTGCTCCAATAAATGAATGGAATAAAAATGTTCCCTTTACACAACTATTTTTTACATATTAACAAGTGCATTTGTTAGATTTATGAAGGGAAATTTAATTGCTGAAACTTTTTAGAGTTCTGCCATGATTACAAAATTATACAATGAAGATTGAGGCATTTTAACGACATCGTGACTGTTTTGTGTGTCAATGGTGGCAATTTTCTTGGCGCGCCAAAAAGAGGACCACTGTGTTCCAACGCATTTGCCACCTTGGAGAAGCAGAATGGAGTGAGGGTCAGTGTGGGAATTCATTGCCCAACAGAGAACTGGCTTGAGTTATAGCTAAGATATAAGTCAATCCCCAACTGGTGTAGATTTCAATGTTAGCACCACCTGAAATGCGTATTGGATCTTGCACCAGTGGAGCCATGGATTAAGACTGGCTTAGGAAATGTCTAAATAAATTCCCTCTAATATCTATACAAGAAGTTCCAAAAATAAGGAGAACTCTTTGCAGTCTGGTAGTGGCCAAAGTTCTAGAAGAGAATGGCATCCTAGTTCTCTTCTTCCCGAGCAGACAACCAAGCCACTTAGTAGTGAAGTCAATTAGCTTCCTCCCGACTGTCAGATTTTGATGGCTGGTTGACATATGTTAAGTGACATCACCTTGTTGGAGGTAGAGAGGTCCCTGATACCAACCTGGGTGTTGAGGGTAATAATAATATGTTCCTTTTTCCAAAATTATAGGCAAGAACAACTCAGTAACAAGATGGCCACCGTATTACATGGTTTGTTCTCCAGATGACATGTTGGATGTCCTTGAGATGAATGCCATGTGCTGACCAAGTTTGAAAAAACTTGTATTGCTTACTATGCAACATCTTCAGAATCATGACTTCTTCAGAACCCACAGCCTCCACCTCCATGTGTCCTCTATTGGTCAGACCATTCATGGTGCACTCACAAAAGGGTAAAATCCACACGGAGAGTCATCACTTACTCGTGGACATGGCGTCACTGCAAACATCACCGGACCAAATTATCAATGACTTACAAAGTTTAAGAGTAAACCAAAAAGTTAACTTGTAACTATTAGTGACTAATAGCACCAAGTATCGCACCCTGATCTAGGGAGACTCAAATCAATGTTATCCCAACTGGAAAGTATAGATAAACCAATACAACAGGACCCAACATGTGTATGGAGCCAGCATTCCCTCCAAGTACATATTTAAAATATGTATCAAAATATTCTAAAAAAAATAAAAATTATATATATCTCCCTATCTTATAAAAATGAATTCTTGTCTGTCTGTCTGTCTGTCTGTCCGTCTGTCTGTCTGTCTGTACTCTAATGCGAACCAAACGACTGGACCGATCTTCACCAAATTTGGTACAGAGATACTTCAGGTATCCGGGAAGGTTTAAGACGAGACTACAACTCGCTCGGACGTACCGTTGCTGAGATACAGCATTCCAAATACAGTGCCCCCCCCCCCTTAGCCAATACAAACCTGCAAGTCTTTCACTCATATTCCAACTGCAATACACACGGTCACTCCACATGCACAATACAACACTGATATCCAAACTGAGATACACGCATCAGAGGATTAGATACACAGATCAGCACACAGTATCACATGCCAGAGGATTAGATATGCATTTCTGCACACAGTTCCACACACTGAAGGATTTGATACACGCGTCTGCACACGGTTCCACATGCCGAAGGATTAGATACAGGCGTCTACACACAGTTCCACACTCCAGAGCATTAGATACGTGCGTCTGCACACATTTGTACACGCCATAGGATTAGATACACGCGTCTGCACAGAGTACCACATGCCGTAGGATTAGATACACGCGTCTACACACAGTTCCACATTCCAGAGGATTAGATACGCGCATCTGCACACAGTTGTACACGCCATAGGATTAGATACACGCGTCTGCAGACAGTACCATATGCAGTAGGATTAGATACGCGCGTCTACACATAGTTCCACACGCCAAAGGATTAGATACGCGCCTCTTCACACAATACCACACTTTGGAGGATTAGATACGTGTCTCTGCACACAGTACCACAAGCCAGAGAATTAGATACGCGTCTCAGCACACAGTATCACACAGGGGAGGATTAGATACGCGTGTTTACACACAGTACCACACGGGGGAGGATTAGATACGTGCGTCTACACACAGTTCACATGCCATAGGATTAGATATGCGCATCTGCACACAGTACCACATGGCGGGGGATTGGATACACGCCTCTACACACAGTTCCACACGCCGTAGGATTAGATACGCGCCTCTTCACACAATACCACACAGGGGAGGATTAGATACACGTGTCTTCACACAATTGTACACACCATAGGATTAGATACACGCGTCTGCACACAGTACCACATGCCGTAGGATTAGATACGTGCGTCTACACACAGTACCACATGCCTTAGGATTAGATACACGCGTCTGCACACAGTACCACATGCCGTAGGATTAGATATGCGCATCTACACACAGTACCACATGCCGTAGGATTAGATACACGTGTCTACACACAGTTCCACACGCCATAGGATTAGATACGCACCTCTTCACACAATTCCACACGCTGTAGGATTAGATACGCGCCTCTTCACACAGTACCACACGGGGGAGGATAAAATACGTGCGTCTGCACACAGTACCACACGCCAGAGGATAAGATAAGCGCGTCTGCACACAGTACCAAATTCCGTAGGATTAGATACGCACGTCTGCACACAGTACCACATGCCGTAGGATTACATACCCACATCTACACACAGTTCCACATGCCGTAGGATTAGATACGCGCCTTTTCACACAATACCACACAGGGGAGGATTAGATACGTGCATCTGCACACAGTACCACATGCCAGAGTATTAGATACGCGCATCTGCACACGGTACCGCACGCCAGAGTCATTAGATATGCGCGTCTGCACACAGTTTCACTTACTGGAGGATTAGATACGCGCCTCTTCACACAATACCACACGGGGAGGATTAGATATGTGCATCTGCACACAGTACCACACCAACGAGGATTGGATACTTGCATCTAAACACAGTACTACACGGGGAAGGATTACATACAGCTTTACTCCAGGTATCCATAACAATTGATCACAGGTTTTTCACTGACATCCAAAATGAGATACACATAATCACATGACGCTTATGGACATACACACAAACAGCATACACAATACACCAGTGCAAAATTGGACAATTCTTATGGGGCCACTACACAAACATAAAATGTAATATACCCGTGCGAAGCCGGGTCCTCCCTCTAGTCTCCCTATATTATAAAAATGAGTTTCTGTCTGTCTGTCTGTCTGTCTGGCTGTCTGTCTGGCTGTCTGTCTGTGCTCTAATGCGAACCAAACGACTGGACCGATCTTCACCAAATTTGGTCCAGAGACACTTCAGGTATACGGGAAGGTTTAAGACAAGACTCCAACTCGCTCGGACATACCGTTGCTGAGATACAGCATTCCAAACACAGTGCCCCCCCCCCCTTAGCCAATACAAACCTGCAAGACTTTCACTCATATTCCAACTGCAATACACACGGTCACTCCACATACACAATACAACACTGATATCCAAACTGAGATACACGCATCAGAGGATTAGATACACGGATCAGCACACAGTACCACATGTTAGAGGATTAGATACACGGGTCTGCACACAGTCCCACAGACCAGAGGATTAAATACGCACTTCTGCACACAGTTCCACACACTGAAGGATTAGATAAGTGCGTCTACACACAGTTCCAGACTCCAGAGGATTAGATACGCACGACTGCACAGAGTACCACATGCCGTAGGATTAGCTACACATGTCTACACACAGTTCCACACTCCAGAGGATTAGATACGCGCGTCTACACACAGTACCATATGCCGTAGGATTAGATATGCACCTCTTCACACAATACCACACAGGGGAGGATTAGATACACGTGTCTTCACACAGTTGTACACGCCATAGGATTAGATACACGCGTCTGCACACAGTACCACATGCCGTAGGATTAGATACGCGCCTCTTCACACAATACCACACAGGGGAGGATTAGATACACGTGTCTTCACACAGCTGTACACGCCATAGGATTAGATACACGCGTCTGCACACAGTACCATATGCCCTAGGATAAGACACGCGCCTCTTCACACTACCACACAGGGGAGGATTAGATACACGTGTCTTCACACAGTACCACATGCCGTAGCATTAGATACACGGGTCTGCACACAGTCCCACACACCAGAGGATTAAATACGCACTTCTGCACACAGTTCCACACACTGAAGGATTTGATACGTGTGTCTGCACATGGTTCCACATGCCGAAGGATTAGATACAGGCGTCTACACACAGTTCCACACTCCAGAGGATTAGATACGCGCGTCTGCACACAGTTGTACACGCCATAGGATTAGATACACGCGTCTGCACACAGTACCACATGCAGTAGGATTAGATACGCGCCTCTTCACACAATACCACACAGGGGAGGATTAGATACGTGTGTGTGCACACAGTACCACACTTTGGAGGATTAGATACATGCCTCTGCACACAGTACCACATGCCATAGGATTAGATACGCGCGTCTGCACACAGTACCACATGCCGGGGGATTGGATACACGCGTCTGCACACAGTTCCACACGCCGTAGGATTAGATACGCGCCTCTTCACACAATACCACACAGGGGAGGATTAGATACATATGTCTTCACACAGTTGTACACGCCATAGGATTAGATACACGCGTCTGCACACAGTACCACATGCCGTAGGATTAGATACGCACCTCTTCACACAATACCACACAGGGGAGGATTAGATACATATGTCTTCACACAGTTGTACATGCCATAGGATTAGATACGCGCGTCTACACACAGTACCACATGCCGTAGAATTAGATACATGGGTCTGCACACAGTCCCACACACCAGAGGATTAAATACGCACTTCTGCACACAGTTCCACACACTGAAGGATTTGATACGTGCGTCTGCACACGTTCCACATGCCAAATGATTAGATACGCGCATCTACACATAGTTACATACGCCGAAGGATTAGATACGCGCATCTAAACATAGTTACATACGCCGAAGGATTAGATATGCGCCTCTTCACACAATACCACACAGGGGAGGATTAGATACGTGTGTGTGCACACAGTACCACACTTTGGAGGATTAGATACATGCCTCTGCAAACAGTACCACAAGTCAGAGAATTAGATACGCGTCTCCGCACACAGTACCACATGGAGGAGGATTAGATACACGCGTCTGCACACAGTTCCACACGGGGGAGGATTAGATACGCGCATCTACACACACTACCACATGCCATAGGATTAGATACGCGCGTCTGTACACAGTACCACATGCTGGGGGATTGGATACGCGCGTCTACACACAGTTCCACACGCCGTAGGATTAGATATGCGCCTCTTCACACAATACCACACAGGGGAGGATTAGATACACGTGTCTTCACACAGTTGTACACGCCATAGGATTAGATACACACGTCTGCACACAGTACCACATGCCGTAGGATTAGATACGCGTGTCTAGACACAGTACCACATGGGGGAGGATTAGATACGCGCATCTACACACAGTTCCACACGCCGAAGGATTAGATACGCGCCTCTTCACACAATACCACACAGGGGAGGATTAGATACGCGCGTCTACACACAGTACCACATGCCATAGGATTATATACGTGCGTCTGCACACAGTACCACATGCTGGGGGATTGCAATACACACGGTCACTCCACATACACAATACAACACTGATATCCAAACTGAGATACACGCATCAGAGGATTAGATACACGAGTCTGCACACAGTCCCACAGACCAGAGGATTAAATACGCACTTCTGCACACAGTTCCACACACTGAAGGATTAGATAAGTGCGTCTACACACAGTTCCACACTCCAGAGGATTAGATACGCACGTCTGCACAGAGTACCACATGCCATAGGATTAGCTACACATGTCTACCCACAGTTCCACACTCCAGAGGATTAGATATGCGCGTCTACACACAGTACCATATGCCGTAGGATTAGATACGCACCTCTTCACACAATACCACACAGGGGAGGATTAGATACACGTGTCTTCACACAGTTGTACACGCCATAGGATTAGATACACGCGTCTGCACACAGTACCACATGCCGTAGGATTAGATACGCGCCTCTTCACACAATACCACACAGGGGAGGATTAGATACACGTGTCTTCACACAGTTGTACACGCCATAGGATTAGATACACGCGTCTGCACACAGTACCATATGCTGTAGGATTAGATACGCACCTCTTCACACAATACCACACAGGGGAGGATTAGATACACGTGTCTTCACACAGTTGTACACGCCATAGGATTAGATACACGCGTCTGCACACAGTACCATATGCCCTAGGATTAGATACGCGCCTCTTCACACTACCACACAGGGGAGGATTAGATACACGTGTCTTCACACAGTACCACATGCCGTAGAATTAGATACACGGGTCTGCACACAGTCCCACACACCAGAGGATTAAATACGCACTTCTGCACACAGTTCCACACACTGAAGGATTTGATACGTGTGTCTGCACATGGTTCCACATGCCGAAGGATTAGATACAGGCGTCTACACACAGTTCCACACTCCAGAGGATTAGATACGCGCGTCTGCACACAGTTGTACACGCCATAGGATTAGATACACGCGTCTGCACAGAGTACCACAGGCCTTAGGATTAGATACACGCGTCTACACACAGTTCCACACTCCAGAGGATTAGATACGCGCGTCTGCACACAGTTGTACACACCATAGGATTAGATACACGCGTCTGCACACAGTACCACATGCAGTAGGATTAGATACGCGCCTCTTCACACAATACCACACAGGGGAGGATTAGATACGTGTGTGTGCACACAGTACCACACTTTGGAGGATTAGATACATGCCTCTGCACACAGTACCACATGCCATAGGATTAGATACGCGCGTCTGCACACAGTACCACATGCCGGGGGATTGGATACACGCGTCTGCACACAGTTCCACACGCCGTAGGATTAGATACGCGCCTCTTCACACAATACCACACAGGGGAGGATTAGATACATATGTCTTCACACAGTTGTACACGCCATAGGATTAGATACACGCGTCTGCACACAGTACCACATGCCGTAGGATTAGATACGCGCCTCTTCACACAATACCACACAGGGGAGGATTAGATACATATGTCTTCACACAGTTGTACACGCCATAGGATTAGATATGCGCGTCTACACACAGTACCACATGCCGTAGAATTAGATACATGGGTCTGCACACAGTCCCACACACCAGAGGATTAAATACGCACTTCTGCACACAGTTCCACACACTGAAGGATTTGATACGTGCGTCTGCACACGTTCCACATGCCAAATGATTAGATACGCGCATCTACACATAGTTACATACGCCGAAGGATTAGATACGCGCATCTACACATAGTTACATACGCCGAAGGATTAGATATGCGCCTCTTCACACAATACCACACAGGGGAGGATTAGATACGTGTGTGTGCACACAGTACCACACTTTGGAGGATTAGATACATGCCTCTGCAAACAGTACTACAAGTCAGAGAATTAGATACGCGTCTCCGCACACAGTACCACATGGAGGAGGATTAGATACACGCGTCTGCACACAGTACCACACGGGGGAGGATTAGATACGCGTATCTACACACACTACCACATGCCATAGGATTAGATACGCGCGTCTGTACACAGTACCACATGCTGGGGGATTGGATACGCGCGTCTACACACAGTTCCACACGCCATAGGATTAGATATGCGCCTCTTCACACAATACCACACAGGGGAGGATTAGATACACGTGTCTTCACACAGTTGTACACGCCATAGGATTAGATACACACATCTGCACACAGTACCACATGCCGTAGGATTAGATACGCGTGTCTAGACACAGTACCACATGGGGGAGGATTAGATACGCGCATCTACACACAGTTCCACACGCCGAAGGATTAGATACGCGCCTCTTCACACAATACCACACAGGGGAGGATTAGATACGCGCGTCTACACACAGTACCACATGCCATAGGATTATATACGTGCGTCTGCACACAGTACCACATGCTGGGGGATTGGATACACGCGTCTGCACACAGTACCACATGCCGTAGAATTAGATACGCGCGTCTACACACAGTTCCACACTCCAGAGGATTAGATACGCGCATCTGCACACACTTGTACACGCCATAGGATTAGATACACACGTCTGCACAGAGTACCACATGCCGTAGGATTAGATACACACGTCTACACACAGTTCCACACTCCAGAGGATTAGATACACGCGTCTGCACACAGTTGTACACACCATAGAATTAGATACACGCGTCTGCACACAGTTGTACACACCATAGAATTAGATACACGCGTCTGCACACAGTACCACATGCAGTAGAATTAGATACGCGACTCTTCACACAGTACCACACAGGGGAGGATTAGATACGTGTGTGCACACAGTATCACACTTTGGAGGATTAGATACATGCCTCTGCACACAGTACCACAAGCCAGAGAATCAGATACGCGTCTCAGCACACAGTATCACACGGGGGGAGGATTAGATACGCGCCTCTTCACACAATACCACACAGGGGAGGATTAGATACAGGCCTCTGCATACAGTACCACATGCCAGAGAATTAGATACGTGTCTCAGCACACAGTTCCACATGGGGGAGGATTAGATATGCGCATCTGCACACAGTACCACACGCCAGAGTCATTAGATACGCGCGTCTGCACACAGTTTCACTTACTGGAGGATTAGATACGCACCTCTTCACACAATATCACATGGTGAGGATTAGATATGTGCATCTGCACAAAGTACCACACCAACAAGAATTAGACACTTGCATCTAAACACAGTACTACACGGGGAAGGATTAGATACAGCTTTACTCCAGGTATCCATAACAACTGATCACAGGTTTTTCACTGACATCCAAAATGAGATACACATAATCACATGACGCTTATGGACATACACACAAACAACATACAAAATACACCAGTGCAAAATTGGACAATTCTTATGGGGCCAGTACACAAACATAAAATATAATATACCTGTGTGAAGCCGGGTCCTCCCTCTAGTATATATATATATATATATATATATATATATATATATATATATATATATATATATCTCCCTATATTATAAAAATGAATTTCTGTCTGTCTGTCTGGCTGTCTGGCTGTCTGTCTGTGCTCTAATGCGAACCAAACGACTGGACCGATCTTCACCAAATTTGGTACAGAGATACTTCAGGTATACGGGAAGGTTTAAGACAAGACTCCAACTTGCTCGGACATACCGTTGCTGAGATACAGCATTCCAAACACAGTGCCCCCCCCCCCCTTAGCCAATACAAACCTGCAAGACTTTCACTCATATTCCAACTGCAATACACACGGTCACTCCACATACACAATACAACACTGATATCCAAACTGAGATACACGCATCAGAGGATTAGATACACAGATCAGCACACAGTACCACATGTTAGAGGATTAGATACACGGGTCTGCACACAGTCCCACAGACCAGAGGATTAAATACGCACTTCTGCACACAGTTCCACACACTGAAGGATTAGGTAAGTGCGTCTGCACACGGTTCCACATGCCGAAGGATTAGATACAGGCGTCTACACACAGTTCCACACTCCAGAGGATTAGATACGCACGTCTGCACAGAGTACCACATGCCGTAGGATTAGCTACACATGTCTACACACAGTTCCACACTCCAGAGGATTAGATACGCGCGTCTACACACAGTACCACATGCCATAGGATTACATACACGCGTCTGCACACAGTACCACACAGGGGAGGATTAGATACACGTGTCTTCACACAGTTGTACACGCCATAGGATTAGATACACGCGTCTGCACACAGTACCATATGCCGTAGGATTAGATACGCACCTCTTCACACAATACCACACAGGGGAGGATTAGATACACGTGTCTTCACACAGTTGTACACGCCATAGGATTAGATACACGCGTCTGCACACAGTACCATATGCCCTAGGATTAGATACGCGCCTCTTCACACTACCACACAGGGGAGGATTAGATACACGTGTCTTCACACAGTACCACATGCCGTAGAATTAGATACACGGGTCTGCACACAGTCCCACACACCAGAGGATTAAATACGCACTTCTGCACACAGTTCCACACACTGAAGGATTTGATACGTGTGTCTGCACATGGTTCCACATGCCGAAGGATTAGATACAGGCGTCTACACACAGTTCCACACTCCAGAGGATTAGATACGCGCATCTGCACATATTTGTACACGCCATAGGATTAGATACACGCGTCTGCACAGAGTACCACAGGCCTTAGGATTAGATACACGCGTCTACACACAGTTCCACACTCCAGAGGATTAGATACGCGCGTCTGCACACAGTTGTACACGCCATAGGATTAGATACACACGTCTGCACACAGTACCACATGCAGTAGGATTAGATACGCGCCTCTTCACACAATACCACACAGGGGAGGATTAGATACGTGTGTGTGCACACAGTACCACACTTTGGAGGATTAGATACATGCCTCTGCACACAGTACCACATGCCATAGGATTAGATACGCGCGTCTGCACACAGTACCACATGCCGGGGGATTGGATACACGCGTCTGCACACAGTTCCACACGCCGTAGGATTAGATACGCGCCTCTTCACACAATATCACACAGGGGAGGATTAGATACATATGTCTTCACACAGTTGTACACGCCATAGGATTAGATACACGCGTCTGCACACAGTACCACATGCCGTAGGATTAGATACGCACCTCTTCACACAATACCACACAGGGGAGGATTAGATACATATGTCTTCACACAGTTGTACACGCCATAGGATTAGATACGCGCGTCTACACACAGTACCACATGCCGTAGAATTAGATACATGGGTCTGCACACAGTCCCACACACCAGAGGATTAAATACGCACTTCTGCACACAGTTCCACACACTGAAGGATTTGATACGTGCGTCTGCACACGTTCCACATGCCAAAGGATTAGATATGCGCATCTACACATAGTTACATACGCCGAAGGATTAGATACGCGCATCTACACATAGTTACATACGCCGAAGGATTAGATATGCGCCTCTTCACACAATACCACACAGGGGAGGATTAGATACGTGTGTGTGCACACAGTACCACACTTTGGAGGATTAGATACATGCCTCTGCAAACAGTACCACAAGTCAGAGAATTAGATACGCGTCTCCGCACACAGTACCACATGGAGGAGGATTAGATACACGCGTCTGCACACAGTACCACACGGGGGAGGATTAGATACGCGCATCTACACACACTACCACATGCCATAGGATTAGATACGCGCGTCTGTACACAGTACCACATGCTGGGGGATTGGATACGCGCGTCTACACACAGTTCCACACGCCGTAGGATTAGATATGCGCCTCTTCACACAATACCACACAGGGGAGGATTAGATACACGTGTCTTCAAATGTTGTACACGCCATAGGATTAGATACACACGTCTGCACACAGTACCACATGCCGTAGGATAAGATACTTGCATCTAAACACAGTACTACATGGGGAAGGATTAGATACAGCTTTACTCCAGGTATCCATAACAACTGATCACAGGTTTTTCACTGACATTCAAAATGAGATACACATAATCACATGACGCTTATGGACATACACACAAACCACATACAAAATACACCAATGCAAAATTGGACATTTCTTATGGGGCCACTACACAAACATAAAATGTAATATACCCGTGCGAAGCCGGGTCCTCCCTCTAGTATAATATATATATATATTAAACACCAACATATTTCAGCCAAAACTTGAGAGACATTGTCACAGTAACTACAGCAGAATTTTATTGTGAGCTGTACAATATCCGTCTGGAATCGACCCCTCCCGCCACATGAGGACATCTCAGGGGTATTTTCCCGGATCTCAAGGGTAAATAAAATCAGCCAGCTGCATTCTTTTTCTACATTTTATGCCAGCTGATCCATGGAAAGCCAGATCTTTAGGGATTATACTCTCTGATCTCATTAGTGCTTATGACAAGTCATAATGAAACCAAGTAGCATAGAGATACGTACTTACTGTCATTCACTACATATCTTCATAGAGTCGTCCTCTGGGGCTTTTTAATGTTGCTATTGTTAAGCTTATTCTCAACATGAATCTTGGTCCCTGCCGCTCAGATTGGGTAATTTATCACTAAAACTGAAATGGAAGTTTAAAGAACAAGTGGATGAAGAGGAAATAGTTTATAAAATTGAGGAAATTAGAAGTTTATAGCTATAGGGGTCAGGGATTAGGACTCATTTACACGTTCTCCGGAATATTACGTGTTATTTCTACTCGGTGATATTGCGGAATGGAAGAAATGAATTGAGCATAAATGAAAAGAAGGGAAGATGATATAAAAATTACTTTAGTTTGACAATTTTGTTGCAGCTGTTTTGTTAGCAATGGTGTAAGGATTGGCTTAAGATACTTTAGGTGTTGTATTGTATGGTTACCATACAGTCAGAGGATTTTATGGTGTTCCCGTGTATTGCATTCACGCCAGTTAGTATTGGTTCACATCTGCGTTTGGTAATCCATTTGGGGAATCCGCATGGAGACCCCCCGAATGGACTACCAAATGCATTGGCAAGCGGTGAGAACTGAAAGCACATGGACCTCATAGACTAGATTGGGGTCTGTGTGCTTTCCGTATGGTCTCTGCATGAGTCATGCAGACAGGAAAGTAGATCGTGAAGTATTTTTCTGCCTGCATGTTCCGTGCGGACACCATGCAGAAAGCACTCGGACCCCATTATAGTCTATGGGGTCTGTATACTTTCACTGCTCACCGGTAGTCAATGCATTCGGTAGTCCGGTAGTCCCTATGCGGACTCCCCATACGGATTACCGAATGCAGATGTGAACCAGGCCTTAAACTCCTACTTGATGTGTTTAGACTGATTGTGTAAGTAGTTGTGTCCAAAGGAAAACCACCAGATGCTCATATACCGGAATCAAAACTTTACACGGCTAGATCGAAATACAAAATAAGGTACAACGTATGCAAAGTCAGATCACTCTTTACAAGAGACTACAGTCACCCAGTGTTTTCACAAGGTGGCAGGCATCACTCCTCACAGGTGACATTCCCTTCAACACTCACAGACTAGGTCCTGGTCCTCTTGACAGGGTAGCTGCTTCCTTGGACAGAGCAAATCTCACTCTGTTGACTGGATGGCCTCCATGCAGGCTCTCCCACTTTTAAACAGAGAGTCCCTACATAAGTGTCACCATGACCAGAGAGGGGTCAGTCCATACAACATGCCCAAGTAAATCCTCCATTCTATATGGTCATCTACGGTTATCCCAACTAAGGAGAGTAACCTTACTTACACCTGGACACTGACACAATAAAGGATCCAAAAGATCCATCAACAAATAACCTAACCCTATTTGCTGGTGACTTTGCGTCCAACTTCTAATGGATTACAAATAGCATACAATTAACTCATTAAGGGCTATTTTGGCCTTTAAAATTTTATTTGGCATTTTAGTTTTTATTTTTTCATCCCTGCCTTCTGAGAGACATGACTTTTGGACAAAATCAACTACTGTTATATTTTGGGGGTCTCTTGAGACTCTAAAGTATAACAAGTAAATGCCCAGGGAATGTGCGGTAAAATAATAAACACTGATATCTTCCCCCGGGTCTCTTGGAATCCTTTGCAGCATCTGACACTCCATTGTGGTCTTTGTTCGACCCCCTGGTCCCATTATGTCACCCATGAGACTACTATTTAATGAAAGACAATCGCAACGGAACACTAGAGGGAAAATTGGGAACAAACCTGACTCGGTACAAACTGGTTTGCTCAGGCTAAGTTGAAGTCTCCGTCACACTGTCGACACGACTCCTTTGCCTCCTCTTTGCTCCATGTGTAACTGTTATTACAGACCAATCATCCTTTGCTCTGATTTTCCGAACCACGGATAAGCCAACGCTAGTGTGAGCCTAGCGTAATCTCTAATTCTAACCAAAGTCTTAAAACTGTAGGCAATTCATCATTATTCCCCAAACCCTAAATTATTTTGTATCTATAATGTCCTGATGATCGTTCTCTTTTTCCAATGTTCACAAATTTTGATTATTTGAGTTTGTAAAATAGAAAATTTCCACGAAGGGATCAATAGCAATTTAACAGAAACTGTTTTACGCCGCACAAATAAATCAATCCATATTTTGCATATATTAGAATTAGCCGCTGCTCGGCGCACATTGTTACTAGACTTAATGCCCAAGATGTTAACTACTGAGCAAATGTTCATGCTTCACTATAAGGCTATATTCATTTACATCGGCGTAATGGGCTACTTTTCCGAAATGCTGATTTTATAGCTGCTGCAAATACATGCACATATCTTACTAGGACGAGTCTACCCTGTACTTATACTCAGAATGATGTTAGTAAGATGAGGACATTAGTTTTATTCGTGGCCACATAGGAGAAAACATTAGAGAATAGTCTCCAGGGACAATGCTGCTGAGCCCATGAATAAGAATCTTCCCTTAGAAGACCAGGTATCGATCCTTGCTCCATGGGGTGTATATGGCGCTCAGCTCTTCCTCATACATTCCTTTAATCCCTCATACAAGAGAAGGGTTATGTGATCCTCAGAGCAGTCTGATGCTCTTTTGTTGGACACTGTAGAAGGAAGGGGTGGAATGAATGGAGAGAGAAAGAAAGAAAGAAAGAAAGAAAGAAAGAAAGAAAGAAAGAAAGAAAGAAAGAAAGAAAGAAAGGAGGGAGGGAGGGAGGGAGGGAGGAAGGAAGGAAGGAAGGAAGGAAGGAAGGAAGGAAGGAAGGAAGGAAGGAAGGAAGGAAGGAAGGAAGGAAGGAAGGAAGGAAGGAAGGAAGGAAGGAAGAAAGAAAGATCACTTTATTTATATACAGGAAGGAAGGAAGGAAGGAAAGAAGGGACAGTAGAAGGGAATATGGAAGAGATTCATGAAAGAAGGGAGAAAAAAGAAGGGAAGGAGGGGAAAAAGAAGAGAATGAAAAGAATAGAGGGAAAATGAAAGATGAAAGGAAAGTGGTGGAAGGAAATCATAGAAGGGATAGAGGGAAGGAGAGGAGAGTGGATGAAAGAAAAGAGGGAGTGGATGAAAAGGGGCAAGAAAAATGTCAAATTAGATAGATAGATATTAGATAGATAGATAGATAGATAGATAGATAGATAGATAACAGATAGATAGATAACTGATAGATACATAGATGATAGATAGATAGATAGATAGGAGATAGATAGATAGATAGATATAGATAGATAATAGATAGATAGATAGATAGATAGATAGATAGATAGATAGATAACAGATAGATAGATAACTGATAGATACATAGATGATAGATAGATAGATAGATAGATAGATAGATAATAGATAGAGAGATAGATAATAGATAGATAGATAGATAGATAGATAGATAGATAGATAGATAGATAGATAATAAAGATGATAGATAGATAGATAGATAGATAGATAGATAGATAGATAGATAGATAGATAGATAAAGATGATTGATAGATAGAGAGATAGATAGATAGATAGATAGATAGATAGATAGATAGATAGATAGATAGATAGATAAAGATGATAGATAGATAGATAGATATTAGATAGATAGATAGATAGATAGATAGATGATAGATAGATAGATAATAGATAGATAGATAGATAGATAGATAGATAGATAGATAGGAGATAGATAATAGATAGATAGATAGATAGATAGATAGATAGATAGATAATAGATAGATAGATAGATAGATAGATAATAGATAGATAGATAGATAGATAATAGATAGATAGATAGATAGATAATAGATAGATAGATAGATAGATAATAGATAGATAGATAGATAGATAATAGATAGATAGATAGATAGATAGATAGATAGATAATAGATAGATAGATAGATAGATAGATAGATAGATAGATAGATAGATAGAGAGATAGCTGCTATTATTGTTCTCTTTGGCAGGTATTGTTTCCATGTATATAATATGGCAGAGCTCTGGGGTTAACTTGTCTATTGGAGGAATCTTATTTCACTCAATTGGACATCAAAGAGGTCTATCTGACAGGCTCGGGATAACAAAGACTGTTTGATTGACATATTGTAGAAAACAGCTCTGTACTGTCTGATAGGGCAGAGCAAGTCAGAGCCAAGTATTGCGGTTGCCATGTGAACAGTTTACTACTGAGTTTTGTGTACCTATATTCCGAGGCTCACATTGCACATATGGGCACAGAATTTATGCAGGATTTGTTTATCCGTGCCACTTTCCGCTTTTTCTTCCACCAACAGGTGTCATTCTTATTTTACTCTCATTTTCTTAATGGAAGGCGCCGCAAAAAAATCAATTTTAATTAATTGCCACAACATATAGTTTTATGGTTTCCCTAAAACCCGTATATTTTCAAACACCATCCAAATGTTCCTCTCCCTATTAATGCAGATTTTATTTTTTGCTTTAGAAGTTTTGTCATGTACCATATGCGTCAAGAATAACATATTTCTGAACTAAAACACCATTACATGTTGTTTTCTTGTTAATGAGGCTGAGGATGTAGCGCCGGAGTACACATTATTAATACCGCCGATGTACGTTCTACACAAGCACGCAGACAGATGCTCCGTATCCGGGCTGCTGCTTATTATTATCACTAAAAGGGGAAAAATCAATGCAAAAGGAGGAAAGAAACATAAATATGTTGTATGGATTTACCCAATATATATTTTATATCTTTTCCTTCGATCCCCGTGTATAGAGTCTTGCTTTTTGATCTTGCACATAAATAACACACTAGCATGCTGTAAATCAACTTCTAAGGAATGTTATACTCTCCCGCCTTAAGGTAAAAGGATGTGAGATTACATGAATAAGTTGTGCTTTCTCTTCTGCCATCATTGTAGAAGGAAAACTTGCTCTAGCTCCACCCTTTGGAATTAACCCTTATAGATCAATGCCTGATTTCAAGTAAACCAGTCAGATAATGTGGGATTGAATCCAACCTTGAATATCGCCTCTAATGGGAAGAGAGACCTATGTGGAGATAGAAGTTTTGGGATTATTGACCCTGATCAGTGTGGGGTACTGAGTGGCTAGGTCACATGGGTCGGAAGGGGTACTATTTGCAGACTTTTGCAGAGCTGGAGTTTCCCTTGTTCCATCAAAGAGAACCTATTTGTATGTCCTTTTCCCAGAATATTTAGCATGTATGGATTGTAAGACTCTACACACTGAAAGTTGGCCTACAAAGGCTGTCTTCTTAAGGAAACATAGTACGAAATGTATGACCTCTCATCTAGTCAACCAGTATTCTGCTCTGTAATGATGAGGAGTAATAACCTTCATACAGCTGTCTGCAGATGGGCCTCTTGGCAGTTTGGAGGAGATATTCTGGCTTGACTTTAATCATGTCATCTAGATATTGTGAAATCCCGGCATTAATCTACAGGGACCCACCTTCCAAAAGATGGTGCTAGAGAAGGCCAAGGAAAAAGGGGTGAGGGGAGCCTAGATTAAATCAAACACTCATATGCAAAAAAAAATAAATAAAAAAAAATGCAGCTTTCATGTCTTCCATGGATCTATGAATTGTAAATATTAAGTGTGTTACATTATTGTGTCTAAAAAATGTAAATTTTTCTAAAAAGGGGAACCAAGGGGTAAGTTTTTTTGGTTTCAAAGACCAAATGGAGTTCCGTAGCCCATTTGTTTATCTTGGCACTGGATCCTGGTACTCTGATGGGGAAAGCAATGACACATACAAGTAGTAGATTACTATATTGCTCTGTTTTTTTACTAGAGATGAGCAAACAGCGTTCGATCGAGTACATGTTCGATCGCATATCAGGCTGTTCGAGATGTTCGATTCGAGTCAAACACCAGGTGGCAAACCCACTAAAAATTCGATTACCCTCCCACCTTCCCTGGCGCTTTTTTTGCACCAATAACTGCTAAGGAGGAGGAGGAGGAGGAGGAGGAGGAGGAGGGGGGGGGGGACACAGGAACTACGACAATGGAGGCATCGAAAAAAAATCGGAAAAAGTAATTGGCTGTCTAAATCAGGTGACCTCCAATTTATACGAACAGTGGATTTAATATCAGGTTCATATGAGACTGTGAACTATGTGACTGTGAGACAGGGATAGATGTAAAGGCAGGGTTAGCTAGGGATTACCTTTATTTAGGTGGGAATGTTGCTCACACAGCTTTTTGGGGCTCTATCTGGTCGGGATTCCTGTCAGCTTGCGATATGCGGGAGCTGACTTTTTCCCATAGGAATGCATTGACCAGCGTTGATTGGCCGAATGCCATACAAAGAGTACAGCATTCGGCCAATCAACGCTGGTTCTGCCGGAGGCTCGTCTGTGAGGAGGCGGAGTCTAAGATCGGACCAGAATGGAGACTGCTGTGGAACGATCTTAGACTCTGCCTCCTCCAGCAGAACCAGCGTTGATTGGCCAAATGCTGTACTTTGTATGGCATTCGGCCAATCAACGCTGGTCAATGCATTCCTATGCCGAGATGTAGCAGTGCTGGCCATGTGCTCAGCTTGGCTACTCCTGAGATGTAGCAGAGCTGAGTGTGCACTGAACCCTGCTGCAATACCAGGGCTGGCCTACAATACGAGGCAAACCCTGGATATCTGTTATCTGCTTGGTATCCATGTATGTGAACTTTGTGACTTCATAAGTTGAGTCATGGAGACAATGAGAAGACCATGAATGTGAGTCCTAGGTCTGGACAGAATCCTTCCATTCTCAGCTACCTGACTCCCAGAATTCCCTGCTCTATAGCGATGTGCTCAGTATTCACTATCCAATCTCACTGTTGTCTCAGAAAACCCTCTTGAATCCACAACGCTTCCATGAGGTTTGTTATTCACTGGAGAGAAAATCTGTCAACTTCATTTTAATGGGCTTCAAATGTTCAAAAGATCTCACAACCAACATAGTGATTTTCTATTTCCAGGAGAATCCAAGTCTACACCTCGTATTTATCATGCTGGAGGATTTTCAGAGGACTGCAATAACCAGCAGGCAATAGGATCAGTCTTCACAGTTTCCAAATGACAGCTGATTGGTTTCTATCAATTTCAGGATTGTTTTGGCAGTTCCCTTTGATACCGATGTCAATGTTCTAAACTGACCCTTCTAAACTGACCCTTCTAAACTGACCGTTCATAATTCAACAATTTACAAATGATTTAACATTTAAAAGGGACTTTTCACCAAAATCCAACTCCAACTCTTTGCCTCCTTTCCACTGATTCTGGCACAGTTGCAATTTTTTTCTCTAGCCCCCCGCCATTCCCGAGAAATCAGTGTTTCACCACCCAATATTGTCAATGTCCTCAAGACTCTCTACTGCCAGGTGGGTGGTCCAGTACTGGAATAGTAGCAAACATACTGAGTATATACTGACAGAAATGACTGCTCAGTGCTGCAGCCTCTATAAATAGCTGAGCAGCAGGGGTGCCAGGTGTTGGAAACCATAATTTGATATTATTATTATTATTATTATTATTATTATTATTATTATTATTATTATTATTATTATTACTAATTTATTTGTTTAGCACAATTAATTCAATGGTGCTGTACATTATTAGAATAATTCCATACAGCTGGGCATTATTACATTACTTCCATGGTGCTGTGCATTATTATATTAATTTCATGGTGCTGTACATTATTATATTAATTCCATGGTTCTAGACATTATTATATTACTTCCATAGTGTTGTACATTATTATATTACTTCCATGGTACTGTACATTATTATATTAATTCCATAGTGCTAGACATTATTATATTACTTCCATAGTGCTGTACATTATTATATTACTTCCATGGTACTGTACATTATTATATTACTTCCATAGTGCTGTACATTATTATATTACTTCCATGGTACTGTACATTATTATATTAATTCCATAGTGCTAGACATTATTATTACTTCCATGATGCTGTACATTATTATATTACATCCATGATGCTGTACATTATTATATTACTTCCATGGTGCTGTACATTATTATATTACTTCCATGGTGCTGTACATTATTATATTAATTCCATGGTGCTGTACATTATTATATTAATTCCATGGTGCTAGACATTATTATATTAATTCCATGGTGCTGTACATTATTATATTAATTCCATGGTGCTGTACATTGTTATATTAATTCCATGGTTCTATACATTATTATATTGCTTCCATGGTGCTGTATATTATTATATTAATTCCATGGTGCTGTATGTTATTATATTAATTCCATGGTGCTGTACATTATTACATTAATTCCATGATGCTGTACATTATTATATTAATTCCTTGGTGCTGTACATTATTATATTACTTCCATAATGCTGTACATTATTATATTAATTCCATGGTGCTGTACATTATTATATTACTTCCATGGTGCTGGACATTATTATATTACTTCCATGGTGCTGTATATTATTATATTAATTCCATGGTGCTGTACATTATTATATTAATTCCATGGTGCTGTACATTATTATATTACTTCCATGGTGCTGTATATTATTATATTAATTCCATGGTGCTGTACATTATTATATTAATTCCATGATGCTGTACATTATTATATTAATTCCATGGTTCTGTACATTATTATATTTCTTCCATGGTGCTGTACATTATTATATTACTTCCATGGTGCTGGACATTATTATATTACTTCCATGGTGCTGTATATTATTATATTAATTCCATGGTGCTGTACATTATTATATTACTTCCATGGTGCTGTACATTTGGGGGTTTACATACAGTACACAAAATATACAAAACAAATATAATACTAACAATGACCGACTGGCACAGTTGGGTAGAGGGCCCTGCCCACGAGGGCTTACAGTCTATGAGGGAAGAGGGATAGAGACAGAAGGTGAGGGGAGAGACTGTGCAGATGGTGATGTGGTGACAGTAGTGTTATTGGAGGTTGAAGGACTTCCTGAATAGGTGAATCTTCAGGGCCAGTCACATAAGACTGACCCCATTGTTAATATTAATGAGAATTGCACAACCTCCTTCTGGTGCTGGTTAGCACTGCACCATGTCCTCTAAAATAAGATCCTTTGCCCTTTGAAACTTTTTTTTTTTTTTGCTTGTTCTGCAAATGTTATGAAGCAATTATACAAAGGTATCAAGTAAGCCATTGACCTATATCCATTCACCAAGAATAACTGACCTAAACTAGGCAATAGCAGATAAAAGCTGATTATATCTGCCATTGGCTGGCTTCACTCTTAGTCACTGAACTAGGTCAATGCCCATATCTAAACTAGTCAATGATGGCTTTTAGCCGATTGCCATCATTAGCTGTTTTCGACGTCTGTCAGGCCAACATTAGGAGGCTCAGGGGAGTATAGACGTCGTCCAATAGACATCGAAACGAGTTGCCGTTTTACATTGTGACTGTTTTCTTTATTATTTCATACCTATTTATGAGTCTAGACTTCCACTGATACCATATAAGATAGATGTTGAGTGTCAGTAAACCTAGAATTATTCCTATTAGAGATGTTTCCTGAACACTATAGCTCCTCATTTCCAGTCTCCGAGAACCGTGGCGTCTTATCCAAATGCAACGTTACACTTTTAAAGCGTTAATTCTGTTTTGCGAATCTCACATTGACACGCGGGACACCTTTGGCTGGGAATATAACAGAACAGCAGGATAACACATCTATTCTATGACTGTCATTCATTTCCCTTCCTGAGTTAGACCTTTATGTCAGAGCACAGGTGATATACTTCACACTCCTCCGTCTATCAATATACACATTTGACAAAACTATGACAATTGAGAACATAATTGGGGGAGGTCATGTCACATTTATATTTTCATTTATGTCTCAGAAATGGCTAAGCTGTGCCAAATACACCGCTCGCAAGCAATATTGTCATCGACAAGTAGAACAAGCGCGGATAAGTCAGGACTCCTTCTTGTCAGAGTTTTATTAACTTGGAAAAATATTAAGATACAAATCATGTAGAACAAATGTGCAGAATTCTAAGCTGGAAATGAAAAAAATTTAAAGTTTATATGAGGTTGGTGAAGTGTATACAATGTATTATTTATGGCATATATTTTATGGGGAAGAAATTAGTAGGAGGGGTGTGGACTTCTGAAACGCCCAAATATATCATAATTTACACCAGAAAAAGTTGGAAATTATGGCTAAAATCTACATCGGATCTTAACGCTATTGGGTTTCTGACAGATGAAGGGCAGCAAATGCGCTGGGTTCCTTAAATATGCCATAAATGTCTAATAGAAGCGATCCCATCCCTGGGATCCCACCTATCTCTAAAATGAACCAACTTAGGTTCCCTCGCCCAGGTCTACCTCACCGCTATCTTAATGACATCCTGATGATCATTGATGGCCTGGCTTAGCAGATACATAGGATTAATTGGGAGTTATGGAAACAATGTAGCTCACTGTTCTACTAACTATCATTGACATTGAGCCTAACCATCAAGGATAGCCTAGAGTTCACCATGACGGAGGTCATGGTGAAGGGATGGAACTTGAGGGGTTCATTTTAGAGATAGGTACTGAAGCCAGAGGTGGAACCTCAATCAATCAGGCAGTTCTGTTACATGTTATATACTGTGTATATACCATATATGTCTAATGTGAGAAAACCCCTTTAGGGCTCATTCACACGGGGTAAGAGGGGGCGGATTTTGGTGCTGAATCTACGTCATAATCTGCCCCCTCACAATAGAGGTCTATGTAGACCGCTAGCTTACTTTTTTCTGTGAGCGGCATGTTCCCGCTCACGGAAAAAAGAAGCGAGCTGCCCTTTCTTCAGGCGGACTCTGCGGCTGATTCAGCCCCGGCATCCGCCTCGCAGCAGCACCCTCCGGACTAGGCCCATTCATTTGAGCCTACTCCGGAGGGGGAAGCCACGACTGTCAAAAGCCGCGACAGTCGTGGCAGGTGCATTTTGGCCCTATTGTGATGTGACTTCCCACGTCACAATCAGGACCAAAATGCGCCATACCGCCCCCTGTGTGAACTAGCCCTTAAGTTGCGTATGCCTCTGAAGATATTACAGGTAAATTACTCCATGGCACAGGGGATTGATATTGGCATATGTAATGCCTCGATGAACTCCTTTTTACCACCTATGACCTTCTCTAGCTCTTTCCACTATTTTATAGGTGATGCTCTATTGATTCCAGCACAGTTGGATGTATTTCTCTAGCCCCAACCCTTTACAAGCAATCTTTTCTGTTCATTTCCACACTCAATTAAGCTTCCTACTTTCAGGTGGGTGGTTCAAAACTGGAGCAGATAGTCTGGGACAACCCCCTTGACACTAGAGAGCTTAATTAATATGTCGGGCTCCGAAATGAACAGGAACAATTGTTTGGGAACGGCGGGGCTAGAGAAAAAATCCAACTGTGCCAGAATCAGCACTGACAGCAAGCGGATATATTGTAAATGATCGTGAACCGATGCACAACATCTACTAGAAACTTGCAGAACTTTTCTAAACTAAAGACTGAACTTTATTCCCATACTGTAAGACTAAACATTCCCTTTAAATATTCTTTAAATCTAAAGGAAATCTTCCAGATTGGTGCGTTTTCAGAGGCTCGGACCAAATAACATGAATTGTAAAGTTAATGATATGGAAATCTGGGTCACACACTGCTCACTAGTAACTTAAGGCCACAGAGGAGGGAACCCATCGGATAAAGTGATGTGACCTAGTGCTGATATCCTATCCATCGTCGTGAAGTTGTTTTGGTCGCGGAGTCTGCTGTTATTATGTAAAGCCTACTTTTATTTCACTACAGACTCGTTGCCTTGCGGTGGTTCACCCTTCAAAGAAGTTGAAGGTGAATTATGAACACAACATCTGCTTTACCTGTGTTGTGTGTTCATACATCCCAGTGCATAGCTTTACGCTCCTTTCACTACTCTCCCGAGTACATGGCAAATAAAGTTTCAATGGTCTGGAAACACATGCTTCAATGAATAGCTTAAAATGTTATTGGCCTCTGCAGATCACCGAGGATATTTAATTTCCCTTTATAAACACGGCTTTCCATTGCTTCTGGTTCTGCTTATAAATCGAGAAGTTACATTTTTCTTTTTTCTCTTTTATTTTTTTTTATTTTTTTTCGCCAGGAACGATGTTAATGAAGCTACAACTTCACAGACTTCTACAATAAATCGCCTGCGTGGTAGGCTTGAAAGGGAACTATGTATTTATAATTAGATAATTTACTATTGCTTCAGCGGGTGTCCTTGAAACTTTAGCAAACTTTAAAGATGTAGCAGAGCTGAGGGTGTGTTATCTCCAATGGGGCTGCACTGTATGTGGGTAATAAAGGGGTTTCCAATAAACATAACTAGATTTAATTTTGGAGACAATCAGAAGTGAAATATTTTTGCAAATATAAATATTTAAAACAAATGCAGAATTTTAAGGATTTTCTCTAACCATCTTAGTGGTGATCAGTTGTCAAGGGATATGACCATGAATGCAGGAACTTTCTATGGTCTGGGACTTGCCAGATATCAAGCTTTGATTTTTTTTATTGTGGGAAGATTATCAGGAGGACACTACATGTATGATAAGATAACCCGACCACAATAAGGACATCATGGCTGGTTATCAGGAGGACACTACATGTATGAGAAGATAACCTGACCACAATAAGGACATCATGGCTGGTTATAAGGAGGACACTACATGTATGAGAAGATAACCTGACCACAATAAGGACATCATGGCTGGTTATAAGGAGGACACTACATGTATACGGAGATAACCCAACCACAATAAGGACATCATGGCTGGTTATAAGGAGGACACTACATGTATGAGAAGATAACCCGACCACAATAAGGACATCATGGCTGGTTATCAGGAGGACACTACATGTATGAGAAGATAACTCGACCACAATAAGGACACCATGGCTGGTTATCAGGAGGGACACTACATGTATGAGAAGATAACCTGACCACAATAAGGACATCATGGTTGGTTATAAGGAGGACACTACATGTATGATAAGATAACCCGACCACAATAAGGACATCATGGCTGGTTATCAGGAGGACACTACATGTATGAGAAGATAACCTGACCACAATAAGGACATCATGGCTGGTTATAAGGAGGACACTACATGTATGAGAAGATAACCTGACCACAATAAGGACATCATGGCTGGTTATAAGGAGGACACTACATGTATACGGAGATAACCCAACCACAATAAGGACATCATGGCTGGTTATAAGGAGGACACTACATGTATGAGAAGATAACCCGACCACAATAAGGACATCATGGCTGGTTATCAGGAGGACACTACATGTATGAGAAGATAACTCGACCACAATAAGGACACCATGGCTGGTTATCAGGAGGGACACTACATGTATGAGAAGATAACCTGACCACAATAAGGACATCATGGCTGGTTATAAGGAGGACACTACATGTATGAGAAGATAACCCGACCACAATAAGGACATCATGGCTGGTTATCAGGAGGGACACTACATGTATGAGAAGATAAGTAGAGATGAGCGAACACTAAAATGTTCAAGGTTCGAAATTCGATTTGAACAGCCACTCACTGTTCGAGTGTTCGAACGGGTTTCGAACCCCATTATAGTCTATGGGGAACATATACTCGTTAAGGGGAAAACCCAAATCCGTGTCTGGAGGGTCACCAAGTCCACTATGACACCCCAGGAAATGATACCAACACCCTGGAATGACACTGGGACAGCAGGGGAAGCATGTCTGGGGGCATAAAAGTCACTTTATTTCATGGAAATCCCTGTCAGCTTGCGATTTTCGCAAGCTATCTTTTTCCCATAGGAATGCATTGGCCAGCGCTGATTGGCCAGAGTACGGAATTCGACCAATCAGCGCTGGCTCTGCTGTAGGAGGCGGAGTCTAAGATCGCTCCACACCAGTCTCCATTCAGGTCCGACCTTAGACTCCGCCTCCTCCGGCAGAGCCAGCGCTGATTGGCCGAAGGCTGGCCAATACATTCCTATGGGAATGCAGAGACTTAGCAGTGTTGAGCCAGTTCTGCTCAACTACACCGTGTGCCGGTCAGCCCATCAGATGTAGCAGAGCCGAGGGTGTACTAGAACCCTTATGCACACTCGGCTCTGCTACATCAGATGTAGATGAGCCGAGTGTGCACAAGGGTTCTAGTGCACCCTCGGCTCTGCATAGGAGGAGGAATAGGAATAGCGAATGCATTGGCCAGCCTTCGGCCAATCAGCGCTGGCTCTGCCGGAGGAGGCGGAGTCTAAGGTCGGACCTGAATGGAGACTGGTGTGGAGCGATCTTAGACTCCGCCTCCTACAGCAGAGCCAGCGCTGATTGGTCGAATTCCGTACTCTGGCCAATCAGCGCTGGCCAATGCATTCCTATGGGAAAAAGTTTATCTCACAAAAATCACAATTACACACCCGATAGAGCCCCAAAAAGTTATTTTTAATAACATTCCTACCTAAATAAAGGTTATCCCTAGCTATCCCTGCCTGTACAGCTATCCCTGTCTCTTAGTCACAAAGTTCACATTCTCATATGACCCGGATTTGAAATCCACTATCCGTCTAAAATGGAGGTCACCTGATTTCGGCAGCCAATGACTTTTTCCGATTTTTTTCAATGCCTCTGGTGTCGTAGTTCCTGTCCCACCTCCCCTGCACTGTTATTGGTGCAAAAAAAAGCGCCAGGGAAGGTGGGAGGGGAATCGAATTTTTTTGGAGTTTGCCACGTGATGTTCGTTTCGAATCGAACACATCGAACATGTACTCGATCGAATGCTGTTCGCTCATCTCTAAAGATAACCCGACCACGATAAGGACATCATGGCTGGTTATCAAGAGGGACACTACATGTATGAGAAGATAACCTGACCACAATAAGGACATCATGGCTGGTTATCAGGAGGACACTACATGTGTGAGAAGATAACCCGACCACAATAAGGACATCATGGCTGGTTATAAGGAGGACACTACATGTATGAGAAGATAACCTGACCACAATAGAGCTGAGCTACAATACCAGATACAACCCATGGATTGGCTCAAAGTTATTTAAAGGGTTTGGCACAATGTTTCAGTACCCTGTATAATATAGTGGCTGTGCTTGGTATTTCAGCTCAGGCCCATTCATTTGAGCTGTTGTCTAACCATGTGACCCATAGTGTAATGTCACTGGCCTAAGACAAGGACATGGAACTCACCAAAGCACTTCAAACATCTGATTGGTGGGTATCAGGTGCCAGGCTTTATCTATGTCATTGATTGATGGTTTATCCTTAGGATGGATCACCAACATAACACTCCCAGAAAACGCCTTTAATCCATGGTCCATGTTACAGAAAAGCAGAATTTTGGGAGTTTCAGATTTTGCTGTGGTTTTTTTTACCCAAATCCAAGAATGGCTAAAAAAGGAATGGGAACTATAAAAGAATTCCCAATACTTCGAGCTTCTGCTCAATACATTTCTTGAATTGGCTAGAAAAAAACTTAGCAAAACCTGCAACAAGTGGTGTTTCCGCAACGTGGGGCCTCAGTTTTAAAGGAGTATTATAGATATTCTAATTAACTTGCTACTACAGTTGAGCGATCGGGATCGGGAAAGAACAGATCTCGATCGGCAATCGAGCAAATTTCACGATCGCAATAGGGATTGGCTGGAAAATGATTGAAAATCGGATTTTGAAATCTCAAGATCGGCTCAACCCCACTGTATATATAATATACAATTAGGGTTGAGCAGTCGGGATCAGGAAAGACCGGATTCCGATCGGCGATCGAGCAAATTTCACGATCGGAAATCAGATTTTAAAATCGATCCTGAAATCTCAAGATCGGCTCAACCCTACTTGCTACACTTATTATAAGAGTTGGGATTCCTTGTTCTACCAAAAGCATTGAGTGACTGGTCGCGCATGCGCTGTGGATAGGGGGTAACCTGGAATGCCCCTTTATGGTGGATTCTATAAACACATATTTGTATATATTCCAAAAAAAACGAAAAAAAACACATTATTTCTATTCATGTCAAAAAAAGGGAAGAAATCATGAAAGAAACCAACACATTAATTCTTCATTTTACAAGAAATGTTCAGAAAAGCGTCATCTCCTGATAAAAGTGTTAATCATCCAGGCTTTTAGTTCTAAACGGAAATGGTACTTTCCCTTGTTTGAGAAAAAGCGCGATGACAATTATCTTGTTAGGGCTGCAGACAGGAGAAGTAAATTTCTATTCGATTTTAGACATTCATTTGATTAAAAAATGAAGTAACATATTTTAGAAATGTTATCTCCTTTAACCTTCAGAGAAAATGAACTCCTTTTACAGCGACACAATCAAGGATCTTTAGATTGCACAAGGGGATTGTGGATGAAAAGAGAGAAAAAGAGCCAAGAAAAATGAAAAAGACTTGAAATATTTAAAAAGAAATGGCCATTAAAGCTTACCTAGGTGGCGCTATAACTAAAAAAAAAAAAAAAAAAAAACAGAAATACATAAATAGGGTTGAGCCATCGGGATCGGAAAAGATTGGATCCTGATTGGTGAGCGAGCAAATTTCATGATCTGGAAAATAATTGGAAATCGGATTTTGAAATCCCAAGATGGCTCAACCCTAAAAGTGACTTTCCCCATAGAGAAGCATTGACTAGGGTTGAGAGATCGGGATCAGAAAAGATCAGATTCCGATCGCGATAGGGATTGAGATTGGCTGGAAAATTATCGGAAATTGGATTTTAAAATCGATCCTGAAATCTCAAGATCAGCTCAACCCCACATATAAACTGTATGTGCAGAATATACAAATACCAACACGGGTCTGAGACGTCAAAATGAGTCAAAACGTCTATGCTGATTATTTTATTTAAGATAAGGTAAAATAAGATAATCCTTGTGTATGGGGGTGAGCATTATCCTGCTGGTTCCAGTTGTCCGCCCTACCATGGCAGACAACACATGTGGCAGTGTCAGGATGCCCTACATATATTACTGAACTGTTATTGTCCTTGTACCATTACTAGGGGTGACCCACTGCTCTATGTGGCTCCCACACCATCACTCCAGCAGGGGGCAGTGTGTTTCGGTTTAGAGCAAGGCAGAACTGAAATGTTCACCACAAAGTCTCCATATGCAAACCCAGCCATTGCTGTATGCCAAACAGAATCTGGATTGGTTGTTAAAGATGACATGGTTCCAGTCTGTAACGGTCCAGGGTTCTTGTTTATAGAACCACTGCAAATGCATCAATGGTGTCTGGCTGCCAATGGCAGGATATGTAATGGGCACCTTGACACCAAATTTCCTTCTGCTAAGTGCTTGGAAAAGGTACATACAGGGGGGTGTAATGAAGTTGTCTTGTGTCTAGGTGGGGTGCAAGCAGTGCCACACCTCCCATGAGGCGACCTGAAGCGACCGCTTCAGGCGGCGCTATGTCAGGGCCACGGGGAGGGCGGCATTTTTGCTGACCTAAGCCAGTCCAGGACAAGCTGTCCTGGACTGGCTTAGGGTCACCGTCACTGAGCGGTGGATTGGGGAGAATGCTGGAGCAGCGCTGCTCCAGCGGCCGCCCCTCACGCTCAGGCAGAGAGCAGGTCCTCTCCGTGCCTGCTCTCTGCCTGCTAAAGACGATCGCTCCGCTTGGCCCCGCCCCCTCCGCTCGGCCCCGTCCTCTCCGCTCGGCCCGCCCCGCCCCCTTCCGCTTTAGGCGGCAGAAAGTCATGGTTCACCCCTGGGTGCAAGATCATATAACCATCTCTAATGGTGGTGTCTGGTCTGTCCAGAGCCTGTTTGCCGTGTGTGCACTACTCCCAACACTTCCTAACAGTCAGGTCAGCTCAGTCTAGATGGTTGCCAATTTTTTTAGATGGCCATCTTCTTTCTCTCAGTCCAATGATATGCCTCCTTGGAAGTCTGTCTTTGAGTACATCAAAGAAACATGTCTAGCAGTCAAGGATGTATCACCAAGAGATACACTACCCAAAAGTGGCCACCTAGAGTCATTTTTTTAGGGCAGGAAACACTTCTATGCTCTCTTGTGACAAGACCGAGTATCTAACCGAGCATCGACGTAACTGCCGAGCTCTGCGGCAATCCAACCTTCTCTTATTATCTTGTTTTATTGTCAATGAGCGTATGGCGCGATCACATTATACGGTATTTAGATAGAATGTTACAACGTCTACCTGATGTTTTGTCATCCTGACAGATGAGCAGTTTCACCTCTGAGCTTGGAATCGAAATGAAAACTTTTCTTGAAGTTCTTTCGGAAGCGTGTGAACAATGAGAGCACATTGTGAAATCTCCTACACTCCAATAATAAGATCTTTTAATATTGCGCACAAAAGGGCCATATGCTCATGGGGACGGATCAAACGTTCCCTAAAGACTGCATTATGGCCTATTCCCACCATTATGGAGCAGAGACTTTTTACTGAAAAGAAGAAAGAAACAATAAAATATTGGTGACCTCAGCCAGGAGATGAGCTTTCAAGGCTTTTGACCAATTTTAATGCGTTCTTACATCCTGGCGAAGGCGTTTTCAGGGCTGGAATTATGTCTCATTTATAAGGTACAGAAAGTTTTGACCGTAGAATTTTCTTAAGCTCATTATAATCAAGTGATCTCATACAGGTCAGAGATATTGTGAGAATTTATTATATGTCCTGCCATGCACAGAGCCCAATATACTACTATTGTACTTAACCCATTAGACACCAAGGATAAAATCATTACTGACCTCCTGGACACCAAGGATGTTAGTTCATTTTTTAAAAAAATTTCCCATAAGTGGCAATTAGACCTCTAATAATCACTATAACGGAAAATTCATGACATCAGCATGTCCCATATGACTTCTGAGATCCAATAACAGGTCTCACTGGTGACAATGGGATACATTACATTGCCCAGGAGGTTGGAAGTGGATGGCGTGAGGATGTTCGGGAGAGTTGATAGAAGGTGAATTTATTATGTTCCCTCCCCTAATCCTCCACATCTTATACTATGAGATCTAAAGAGACTACAGACCTTAAAAATGTCACCTCCCATTCATAGATGATGAACCGCAGAAGCTTCGTTTTTTTGTGGAACCTGAAACTTTTGGAAAATCCGGAACTGTTTCACTCATCTCTAGTGACAATATTCCTAGAACTAGATATTCTCGTGAATACAATCAGACCTCAATAATTGTAGACTGATGCTTATTATTAAGTAGTGTTTTTCAAAATATGCAAATTAGGTCAAAGTGCAAAGAGGGCATTACAGGGCCATGATGGCATCTGGTCTCAGTGCTGTTGCTTCCACTAAATCTCACCCAGACCTATCCCACCATAAGGCCTTGCTCATGTTCAATGCATTGCCAGTAGGGTTGAGTAATCGACATCGGAAAAGACTGGATCCCGATCGGCGATCAAGCAAATTTCACGATCGCGATTGACTGGAAAATGATCGAAATCTCAAGATTGGCTCAACCCCAAAAGTGACTTTTCCCATAGAGAAGCATTGACTAGGGTTGAGCGATCGGAATCGGGAAAGATCACATCCCAATTGGTGATCGAGCAAACTTCACGATCGGGATCGGCTGGAAAATGATCGGAAATCAGATTTTAAAATCGATCCTGAAATCTCAAGATCGGCTCAACCCTAATTGCCAGATACGTCAAGCAGCATGAGGATATGTACTGCGCATGCGCTAGGCTGGAGATGCTCATGTTTAGCCGTACAGTAGGAAACAAGCAAGAGTCTGTCAATCAGAGGTCTGGGAATAGCGCTGAATGGGATTTAGTGTAAGAGATAGAGCAAGTATAATGCATCCATTGCACTTGGAGTTACCTCACTGGTAAAATAGAATCGAAAAAAGAATATTGGAGTGGCCTAAAAATTCAAAAGCAAAGAAATATATTACCAATCCCCCTCCAATCCTATTCTAAACCATCCCTGCACCCTAGCAGCATCTATTTCCAGATTTCTCTTAACACAAATCTGTGAGTGTTCATCCAGTGGGGTCACTAGTCATCAGTTATTGACCCCCAAGTCACCAGGGATTTATCGAGTAACTCACTAGACACTAAGAATGCAACCTATTAGACACCAGGTATGTTAAGAATCAAAATTCATTTTTATTTATGTTTTTGGACATACAGGATAGGTAATCAGTATCAGCCTGGTGGGGGTCTGACATTAGCATCCCCATTGACTAGTTGTTCTTAGCAGCTATTACAAAGAGAGTGAAGCAGGAAGCAGACAGCTCTGTTCCCTGTGTAGTGGTCAGACCAGGTAATGCAGATCAGCTCCTATTCATTTGAAGGGGCCTAAGGTGCAGTAACTCAGTTCTGCCACTACACAGAGAACAGAGCTGTTCACTTCCTGCTCAATTCTCTGAATATCACCTGTTGAAAGTAGTTCATCAATGGGGTGCTGGTCTCAGATTTAATATTAGTCACCTACCTTTAAAACAGGTCATCCAAATTTTCAGCTCAGAAATACCCCTTTAACACGGCGTACACCATGAGGTATTATTTTCGACCACACTACAGAACAAGGATTGTAACTATTCATCCATCAAACACTAATTTATTTAAACTGTTACCCATTAGACTCAAGGATCTTATATATTAACACTGGAGACCGCAAATTTTGGTAAAGCACTAGACGCCAGGGCTGTTATAGAAAACTGGAATGTTACCTATTAGTCCTATTGAGACTAAACATGTTACTTCCTAATCTACTAGACAACAGGGATGATATTCATTAACCCTTTCTACACCTGGGATATTATACTAACCCACTGGACATTGGGGACATTAGAAACCGTATGTTATTTTATCAATACTAGAAAATTCAGAATTTTTGATGTGAATGTCTCACTTGCCAATGGGATTGCCTAAGGTGGAGGTATTGGCGTCAACCACGACTCAGATTGATCTAGAGCAGCCTCACCGATTGTTGTATGGTACAGACGCCATTGACTATATTAGATGGCTTTTCTTTAGCAGAATTTCAATGCTCAGAAAGACGTAGCTGCCAACGCCAAAGTATTTCTCCGCATTCCTCCATTTTTCAGGCATGAGGCCCCTCTAGAGGCTTGACGCCATCTCATCTGCATTAGCGCGGTGGCTGCCATTCAGTTTACATTTCAAGGTTAGGACTTGTGTCACTTAAATAATAGCTGTGTAATCCAAGAATTGTTGTCAGTGATGTAATGCACTGTATATTCCAGATAATCTAACCTCACTTATCCCGCACGCATCAACCTCTTTAATGCACTTGTCTCGGCGCTCTGGCTCGATTTCTTCATTGATTTTTGCAAATTTTATTTTCCCGAGCTGTTTTATCACTGATGTATCTTGTTTATTAGGGGTTAGTTTAACTTCCTTTTCTTGGGCTGAGTGCTGGGAGAGTCAGGGAAGATGTTTATCACGTTGATAAGCATGTTGGCACCTTTTAATTTTCCATGAATAGAATAATGAGGAAACTGTATCTGTGCTCTTTATCGATTGCCTCTTTCTTGTGAATTCTTGCCAGGTTTGCAAGCGATACAGGTCTAGATAACGCCTCGTGAGTTATAACCGGGTCCTTTAAGGAAACCATTGACCTTACTAACACACAGGATATCCACTCCTCAACACGAAGAAGAACAAGCCCTAAGGTTATACAAATGGAGGAAGTGGCAGGTCTCACGAAGATCTGCAAATGACGACATCTTCAAGACAATATCTCCAAACTGTGACATGTGGGAGGGACATAAACCTCATATTGAAAGCAAAGGTTTTTAGTGACTTGAAGCCTCAAAAATCAGGTAAAGTCGGATCATTGTGCGATGTCTCCAGTTTATTAACACATCAGTTATCACTAGAGATGAGCGAGTAGTATTCGATCGAGTAGGTATTCGATCGAATACTACGGTATTCGAAATATTCGTACTCGATTGAACACTACTTGCTATTCAAATGGAAAAATTCAATGCAGAACCAGCGTTGATTGGCCGAATGCTATACAGTCAGTCAATCAACGCTGATTCTTCTCCTACCTTTAGAAGTCTTCTCCGTGCAGCGTCCCCGTGGCATCTTCCAGCTGTGAATTCACTCTGCCAGGCATCGGGCCTGGGCAGAGCCGACTGCGCATGCCTGCGCTACAAGAAAATGACCACTTTGACTGTAAGCGGCCATTTTCTTGTAGTGCGGACATGCGCAGTCGGCACCACTCAGGCCCGATGCCTGGCAGAGTGAATTCAGAGCCGGAAGATGCCGTGGGGATGCTGCACTTTGAAGACTTCTCGGAGCATCCAGCTCGACCTTCACTCGTGGACTTGGTAAGTTCTATTTGATCGAACGTTGCCTACCCCTGAAATGAGCATTTTCCCCTCATAGAGTATAATAGGATTCGATATTCGATTCGAGTAGTCGAATATTGAGGGGCTACTCGAAACAAATATCGAATCTCGAAAATTTCACTACTTGCTCATCTCTAGTTATCACCCCTTGTCACAAACTGAGAGGGGCAGAATCCTTAAACTGAGAGACCTTGGTTTATCACTCTGACAAACCGCTATTTAAGTTGTTAAGACCTCGGACGAAGATCAAATGGAATAACAGCAAGAGGTGTGTATAGGCACATAGTGATCCGCTCTGTGCCGCAAGTCAAATTGGGCTTCCCAAGCCTAAGGGTCCATTCACACGGAGGATAATGGTGAGGAATTTGGTGTGGAATTTCAGCGATGAAAAAAAAGCCTCCCATTGACTTCAATGGGTTCTAACATTGAACTCAATGGGAGGCTTTTTTTTTTTTTTTCCCTCTTCAGCTTCTGACCCCTGATTGATGACCATTCTTTTATCTCTGTCTCTGTGACTGGTGTGTGGGTTTGGTGTTTGGTTCCTGCTGCACTGCGATTATTCGGGATACATTTTCTGTTTCGATGACAATTCCGTTCTTCAGATTCAGCGAAAGTTCATCTCTTCTTGCGAGTAGTGTCTGGGTTGCAGTAGTGTATCACCTGAAGACTAAAGTGCTGTGGGAAGAACCGTTGCGTGAAGGCATTGCGGTTCTTTCCGCAGCGCTTTTAAGAGAAAGTTCACAGAGTTTTCCTCCGCAGACTTTCTCTTAACATTATATCTACGGGAAAGCCGCCAGCGTTTCCATAGACATAATTGACATGCTGCGATTTGCAAAGCCACAACGGCTTTGCAAGTCGCAGTGTGTCCGCGCTGTGATCTTTTCTGCAAAGTGGGGATGGGATTCGCATGAATCCCATCAACTTTGCCTGCACTGTACAACGCCGTGATTTTTCCCGCAGCGTCTCCGCTGCGGATAAATCGCAGCGTTTCCATTCCATGGGGTCCCGGACTTAAGTAGCATTTTCTACTGCTCGCAGTTGTCAGCCCATTTCTCCTAAACACCATTACATTTCTTACCTTGTATCTGTACGTCCCAAAATACAAAGAATCAACACATAGGAGAACCAAGCCCAAAACTCTACTTAGGACGCCAAAGTCAGTTCCCGCATTTGGTTTGCGTGACTTCTGCATCCAGCTGCACAATCTGTTCTAGTCGACTAGTTAATAAAACACTGAACAAGGCTGCAATAAAAATTCACAAAAATAAACTGGAAAAACACTAAAAAAAAAACCCTTTCTCCATCAATTCAGGCTATTCTTGGTGTAAATGACTATTTCATACAAGGTTTCATCTTCAATACCTGCATCAACCCTGTAAAATTATTTCTATTCCTAATATGTTTTCCTATTATGTCAAAATAAGTGATACTGCTGCAGCGACGAGATAAGGTGAGAAGTGACACATTCGCCGCTGCGGCGGACTAAAACAGAATGTTCTCCATTCTGTAAATTGATTGAAAGTACTACTGATCATTGAGTACCTCATTTGCTGGACTTGAAGCAGCCCAGCAGGGGGCTACTATTATTTGAGTCTTTGAAGTAGTCTGAAGGGAAATGGCTTGTGTATTTGCATTGAAAACTGTTTAGGATGAGCAACGAAGAAAAAAAAAAAAAAGTGAAAAAAAACAAAAAAAAAAAAACCAGGAACAAGCTAAAGAATGAAATAAGCGATCAGCTCAGAATTGCAATGAAGGTGACAAACAGCGGAAACGATTTGTTTCGGAATCAAATGCAAATTCTACCCCTAATTTTTTTATTTTTCGGCTAATTTTTTTGGATTTTTGTAATATTCCATCATAGTTGAGATTATCGCAGCGGACACTGCAGGATGATTTCCTAAGTCACGAATGATTGTTCTCTCCAGGGAGAAGTCTGACTTTCCATACTCTGGGTATTTCAGGCAACCCTGTGGGACTCCAGACAATCAAAACTAAGCATATTGAAAAGGTCAAGAAAGCAAGGAACCTAGCGGCGCCCACAAGACATTCACATTTCCTGCTACTCTGGTGGCGACGGAAGAATGATGCCGCTATGATTAAGATGATGGGTGGCTGAGAAGGATTTAGATAATATTGTAACCATGAGGTTAAAAAGAGGCAACAATCATGCAGAAGACTAAAACAGCGCTATACAAAATATCAGGGGTTCTCCGGCTTGAACAATTATAAGTTAGACCCTAAAGAGGACCTGCCGCTAGGTCTGAAAAGCCGAATGGTTTAACTCATCTGATCGGCACTGTCACCCTGAGTATTTTGGGGTTTTGTTTATCCAAATCCGTTCAGCCATTCCAAAGATATAAGCGCTTTAAGTGTCTATTAGTCAAGTGGGCGGTAACACTGTGGATTCTCTGGGGGATGGGGTCTCTATTATGCAGTGTTACCGCCCAGTTTTCTAGTACACCTGATTTTAAATCAACATAAGGTCCCACTAAAGCGCTGCGGGAAGAACCGCTGTCTGAAGGCATTGCAGTTCTTTCCGCAGCACTTTTAAGACAAAGTTCAAAGAGTTTTCCTCTGCGGATTTTCTCTTAACATTATATCTACGGGAAAACCACCGGCGTTTCCGTAGATATAATTGGCATGCTGCGATTTGCAAAGCCGCAACGGTTTTGCAAATCTCAGCGTGTCCGCGCTGCGATCTTTTCCGCAAAGTGGGGATGAGATTCACATAAATCCCATCCACTTTGCCTGCACTGTACAACGCCACAATTTTTTTTGCACCGTCTCTGCTGTGGGCAAATCACGGTGTTTACGTCCCGTGGGGCCCCGACCTAAAAGGGCATATATCTTTTGAATGGCTTAATGGATTTTGAAAAACAAAAACCTAAAATGGTCAGGGACGGAGTTGATCAAATGATGGGTGTAGTTGGGCTTTTCAGACCTGGTGACAGGTTGTCCTCAGCGGAAGCTTATTGCATGTTATGGATAAGACCAGAGAGGCAATTATCCAGGGGCCTCAATTACACAGCTAACTCTTAAAGGGATTGTCCAATTGTTACTGTCACCAGGGTGCTCTAGATCAATGGCAAACTCGAGCTAGACATATTTAGTAGTTGTACGCAAATAACTTCAGTCCACAAGACTCTGCGGTAATCTGAAGTCCGCTGTACCCTGTTGTCTACTTTTTGGGAAAACAAGGTTCACCATTGATATTAAAATCCAACATGGTGAACCCCGTTTTCTTAATAATACACAACACGGTGGGCAATGGGCTTCCTTTGCTCATGTTAGATTATGGTTAAATCCTATGGACTGATGGGGTTTCCAACCAATTCTAGAAACATTGTCAATGGCATTCACTAACTATGATTCAGCCCTGTCGGGAACCCCCCAAAATTACCCATTAGCTATCTTAGAACTGTTATATATTGCTACTTTGACACACAGCAGTGTTTTCTCTTGGATGGACATGTCCAGATATTCATGTCAGCTTTTACAAACAACATGATTTTGTGATATTGTGTCACAAGATAATATACTACATGTGTCTATCCATGGTCACTCCAGGTTCTTTGTTGTGAATTTTAGTTATTAAAAGTTTTACTAGCATGTCACAATATGGTATGGAATTGGTTTCATGACCAGTTGGAGCTTCTGTAGAGGTGGACACATCTATTGGTGTAGTCCAAATGTGTTTTTGCACCACAACTGCAAATCTGAGCCCCTTCATGGGTTTAATGGCCCATGACATAACGTGAACATGACAAATGATTGTTTGTACTTTCTCTGACTCCCTCTATCAAGTTAACATATTGTATTGTAATAGGTTATATGAGGCATTTCCCAGGAGCACCATCACATCATAGACTCGGTCCTCACATGATAGCTTTCATTTGATGTTGCAGTTTATGTGGTTCTAATTAATAAATGGAGTCAGTCAGCAATTCTGACCTCTCAAAACTGCTGAAAGTGCTATACAGTGGGTGAGAAGAGCAATGTAAACATACTTGGGGTCATGCAGGTTGCACAGTTGAGAAAACAATATTTTCTTGCCCCCCCCCCCCAGTTCCTCAATTGTAAGTTCTCAGGAGAGTCAGTGCCAGGGGTGAAGTGCCAGGTGTGAAGTGCCAGGGGTCTCTTCATGGAATCCTTCCTGACCCATCAATGATGAGTGACAGCTGTAGTGACCTGCAGAGGGGATGCTAAAGAAGTTACTTTACAAAAAGAAGGGTCTAGGAAGCATTAAACTCTGCCAACCGACTCCCTGTAACATCAAATTCTTAATAGTTAAACATCAAACTTTTTTTCTATCTCCCTCTTAGATGTCATAGTGTTGACCTTACCATATACTGTACCAGTGGATGACATGGCCCACCCAAGACATCATTGAACTATCTCTTCAACCTCAAGCTTCAAGTTTTATCTCTTATGTAGAAATAGAAAGTTTTAGGAGCGGACGGGAGAATCTTAGGGGTAGAAATAATCAAACCAGTTCGTAGGTTCAGTGCAATTTTTCAAAATTTTTCGTCAGTCCATGGAGTAATTAATGGAGAACAGAGAGGATGTTAAAAAAAAAAAATACTCACTTTTTTTGGGCTTTGCCAGTTTCCTCTGATGGTACGGTCTTCCTGGATGTCCTTTATGTCTTCTGGCTCTCCCTGTGATGTCATCAGCCCTAGGTCACCATTGAGGCTCAATCACATGGGGAGCATCGACATCATGATGATACATGAAAAACACCAGAGTATACTTGTACTTCCTGGTGAGCCTCACGTATATTTGAGAAACACATCTCATGAAGTTTGCTCATTATTATTAGGGGGAGGAGGGAAACTTTTGTGTCTCCTTTCAAGGGACTACCACATATGCAGATCTGTTAGCAGGACCTGGTTGATAGTTTCCAGATAATAACATGTATTTTATACCATCAGAGACTACAAAAAGTTACAGTCAAAAGGTAAAATATAGATGTTCCATCTATTCTATTCTATTCTATTGCCCATTGTGTCTTCTGTCAGAAGTGGGTATGAGTTAAGGATGAGCGATTCAGTTCATAACGACACAGGATCAATACAAATTATACAAAAATTTGGGGTCTGGTGGTTCACCACTCGCAAATCACAGTTATACTCTGTGATCTTCTCATACCCTAGAGTAAAATAAGTGAAATTCCAGGGGAGGTGTTGAAAAACACTGATACTAACCTCTCCTGGGCTCCCTCATTGTGTCCATTGCTCCATCATGGTCATCCCCAGTTGTCTTCTGGTCACCTCTGGCATCTTGGGTGATGTCACAGTGTTATTGGGCCTCTTGGGGTGTGACCATGTCATGAAGCTTGCGTCAAAGTGTAATGAGGTGTCAAACAAGTGGCCAGAAGAGGCTGGAAAACAACCGAATACCGCAAGGGAGCCCAGTAGAGGTGAGGGAAGGTGAGTATAAGTGTTTATTACATTTCAGCACCACCTCTGGTCCTTCACTTGTTATACAATGGTATCTGAAGACACCCTGTAGAATAATAATAGCACCTTTGGTTAGGACCAAATCAAAACCGGTAGGCAAACCTCATGAATAGTTGTAAAACTAAACTTGCGCGGTTCACCCATCTCTAGTATTGACCAATAGAAGCGTAATATCTGATCCAGGAGACAGGAGGAGGATTTCAGACTACCATAGGCTATAATAGTCAATGCACCTACAGTAAGCTGAAGACCCTTAACGCAGGTGAGACCTAAAGAAGCAGATACAAATTTGTAGTCAATGTTCAAGACATAAAAGTAAGAATTACTCAAAACTACTGAATTCTATGATGTTTTTCAGTCCTCAACTGGCCGGCCACTCCAGAACGAATGAGTTAAATCTTCATCATCTATTGCACGACTGTGAATTGGAAGTATTCAAACTAAGGGACAGAAGTTTTGATGAATCCAAGTGTGATGGAGAGGGCTGATGTGAAGTAATTCTAAGGAAGTAGCTGGAGTGTAATCAGAACTTTTGATTAATATATGTGGCTTACTTCACAAGTGATTTCACAAAGAAGTTCTTAATTCTGAAAATACAGATTTTACGTAGAAGCGAGCGCTCTTGAGATCCAAAGTACGTGATGGAGTTTGATATCGCCACTTGATGAAGAACAAAGCAAAGATTTTTACCTAAGAAATATGTAGGTACAATATAGATTAGAATTAGACCCAACAGGGACGGATGTCATCATGAGCACAGAAGTATTACATTACGGGGGGGGGGCAACATGGTGGCTCAGTGGTTAGCACTGCAGCCTTGCAGCTCTGGAGTCCTGGGCTCAAATCCTGCCAGGAACAACATCTGCAAGGATTTTGTATGTTCTCCCTGTGTCTGCATGGATTTTCCCTATATGGGGCTCACAATCTACGTAAAAAGAAATGTTACATTATATCTTGGGAAAATATTGTCTGGGAATTTTTGGTTTTCCAAGTTATCTGTAAAGGTTTTGGTTGTTTGTTTTTATAGAACAAGAGTGTCCTGACCTTTGTCTCGTGGAGGCAGTGGGGCAGATCTATCAATCCCTCTACGCCAGAAAACTGGCATAGAGGGATGATATTTTGGCGCACATTTAGTGTAAGATCCTTTCTTGGGCCAAAGTGCACCACAACTTCCATTACACACCCGACTTGACACATTGTGCAAATGTTAGTGGAGCTTGGTCACTCAGGGGCACCTCAACCAGATGTATTCATTATAACTCTGCAATTTTCATATGTATATTATAATAAAATATATGATACCCACAAAACAAAATGGTCACCGGCAAAATAGTGCAAATCCTTTAAGAACCTGAAGGTCTATCTTAGAATAAAATAGGGAAACCTGTGACACCATGTAAACCACAGGTGAAAGAGACAACGCTGGCACAAGAGCTGCAACTGGTACAGGAGATCCCAGCACTGGTTGATGTCTTCTCTTTGCGAATTGTCCTTTGTGAACTACTTGGTCACACTCTTACAGACCCTGAAATTCTGCCCAGAACAAAGAGAAATTTGCACTTGAGAAAGGGCCTCCTATAGCCCGAAATGCATTGCGCTAATAAAAGGTGTTCCATTATTCTCAGGTGAGCGCTGGTTTTTCTTGCCGATTCCTCCAAGGAGGCACCTCCCCCGTATCCTGTATATTAGAATAACGTGACCAAGATGGCCTCTCACCATATTTCGTTGTGATTGGTCACAACAACATATGCACTTTGGCAGCAGCCTAGCGTCCAGCGTCCATGGATCCAGACGTAAGTATAAGCACCAGAAAATGAAGAGTAGACAAACCCAATCCAAATGGAACTGAGTGTGCTCTTCGGAGAAATGCTCCTAGTTTAACTGTGTAGGTAAAACAAGTCACTTATTGGAAAGCACAACATGTTTTGGGGATGAACTCCTCTTCATCAAGAGCAAAAAAAATTCATACCCACTGGATAGGAATCATAGGGTACCAGTATTTTGCATCGGCTATCATTGTTCCTCTCTGCATACCCTATCTGTAGTATTCAATATGCTCTAAGCTGGTGGGTGTTGTTCTGTACACTGCACACAGTAAGGAGAGTAGAATATTCTCTACAACTGTCTCTCCAACTAATAAAGTCATGTAAAACACAGAGATCTGTACCTATGGAAATAAGGTGTTTTGGTTGTGATAGAAAGACTTCGGTTCAGCTCCATCGTCAGCCTAACTTTGGGTTTCTTCTCTTATCTCCTGCACTTACGACTCAGTCCTCCCCTCTCTATAGCCTTCTATAGAGGTGAGTCATGTGACCTGGATTGTGTATTAAGATGTAAAGAGCAGTATTTTTCACAGTAAAAGCTATTTTGCTACAGGGAGCAGGTAGGGTTGAGCCAATCTTGAGATCTCAGGATCGATTTCAAAATACGATTTCCGATCATTTTCCAGCCAATCCTGATCGTGAAATTTGCTCGATCGCCGATCGGGATCCGATCTTTCCCGATCCCAATTTCTCAATCCTAGTCAATGCTTCTCTATAGGAAAAGTCACTTTTAGGGTTGAGCCGATCTTGAGATTTAAAAATCCGCTTTGCAATCATTTTTCAGCCCATCCCGATCGTGAAATTTGATCGATCATTGATCGGGATCCGATCTTTTCCAATCCCAATCGCTCAACCCTAGGAGCAGGGAAAAACCCAGATAAGAGCAGAACTAGGTAGATGTTTTGCAAAAATTTTGTAATCGCCTGAGCTATTCTTATGTGCCAAGATTGTTGAAACAATAGCCCCTCTTTAAGGGTTATTACAACCAAATTGGGATCATTGCTGGCCCCATGCAGTCGCCGCCGAGATGTTGATACACAGTAGAGTCTTGCTTAGGTTTTCTTCTAATCCTTCATAGTTATTCAGTAAGGAGCTGAACTTTACTTTATCATCATCTCAGCAGAAAATCTACGCAGCACAAAGCTGGAATATCTGGCATAAGTCACTTGCCAAATTATTGTTACTGTAGTTTGTTGCCAAAAAGCTGTTTTAGAGCAGATGTCTTTATACCTGTAAGATATGGTTATTCTGATGCTGATCGAAGCAGGAAATCGCATTCCTCAAGATCTAACATGAAAATATATAGTGCCAGGCAAGCAGAATCTCATTCTACATACGCAGGGAGCGGAGATTTACTGTGCACTTACTCTCAATAGTGGTATGTTTAGGACGGGGGAAAGGGTAAAGCCTGTTTTTATGCTTGGCACCGTGGGAGACGCGTGAATGGTAAATACGGCAGTAGATTCTGAAAGTGATTTGTAAACTCCCATGAGATATATTTCAGAGTGAATGAATGCACATTAGAAGCAGAATGAACATTAGCAGCTCCCCCCCCCCTTTAGGGTTGTGTTTCAGCATTGGCAGAATAGCGCGAGTAGCGAGGGCAAATTAAAATGGGCACCTCGCCAATGGGATATGGTCTAAGCAAAATTTATTGTTAAAAGAAAACTTCTGTTAAAAACTAAATCAGATATAACTTAGTTTTATGAACATGTTCTAGGCTGTGTTCACGCCTGCAACAAAGGCTGCAAACAAGCAGAAAAAATGAAGGACACAGGACAGAATGATAAGTCAAACCCAATTATTTATATCAGCGGGGTCCCATGAATGTCATTGGTTTCTGTTGTATGATGTGGAAGTGAACAGAACCTGTTGTCTCCTGTGACGGTATGGGGTCCATATAGTGTTATATCCCTGACATAGGGCTGCAAGGTCAGTGTCACTGACAATAAGAGCATTACAGACAAATTTTCCACCTGTATTAAAGGTGAATGTCCTTCTGGCTCAACTACAGGTTTTCCAACCCAAACACACAGCACATAAATCTAATGTTGGGCCAACTTCACAAGATTTTCTTCGCAAATTTTCCTGAGTTTTGTTGGGAAATTTCATTTTGGACCAAAATGTTTTGATCTGAGCTGGATGAGCAAAGTAACATTGGTTACTATGTGCTTCAACGTGACATCTTCTTTTCTCCCAACCCACCGCAGAGGCCTGTGACTGTCAGAACTTAAACCCAGGGACTTCAGTGTCCCAGGCTGCAGCTCTTCCAACTGAGCTGTTCAGCCTACTGCACAGCTCCAGTGCTGATCTGAGCCTAGTTCCCAGTACTTCTAGTTTCAGTTCCCACCTCTCTGGTTTGCTCCACCCTGTTCTCTAATTGAACTTCCTATATAAACACAGCCTTGCAGTTCCTGCCTTGTGAGATTATTGTGGTTCCATCCTCTAATCTAGTGGTTCTCCTGATCTGCTGCAAACTCTGATGCTTATCTTGTGTATCGACCACTGGCTTGCTCCTGACTATGGTATTTGCCTCCTCCTCCAACACTGAAGCTCATCTCGTGGCTCGACCACTGGATGATTTCAAGATCATTTTTAAAATCCGATTTTCAATCATTTTCCATCCACACCCGATCCTGATCCCAATTCCGATCCTAATGCAAGCCAATGGGATTTTTTAATGATCAAAAATCAGATTTTAAAAAGGATCCTACTCACTACACAGTGTGGAGTCCAAAAATTGAAGGCTTAAATTTTTGGACTCCACGCTGTGTAGTGATTAAAAACTCTGTCGGCTACTTAATCTCCCCTGCACAGAACCGCTGCCGCTCACCGGAGCTCTGGGCCGTCATTCTCTGGCCTCTATTCTCTCATTCAGATGCCGGCAGAGCGCCGTGCGCATCCCCACCTCTCTAGGCTAGTATTACTGTTGCTGGGAGAAAGCGGGGCTTGTGGCTTAGGAGAGTGTTGGCGGGTACAGGATGGGGAGACGTGAGTGATGCACTCATGTCTCCACACCCTGTATCCACTCACACTCTCCTAAGCCCCGCCTACTCCCAGCATCAGTCACAGTAACCTAGGGAAGCGGGGGCATGCGTGGCACTCTGACGGCGTCTGAATGAGAAAGAAGAGGACAGAGAACGACGGCCCGGAGCTCCGGTGAGTGGTAGCGGTTCTGTGCAGGTAAGTTACCTGCACAGTTGAGCGATCGGGATTGGAATTCCGTTCCCAATCTTTTTTAGGCGGGATCGGAACCCGATCACGATCGTGAGATTTACTCGATCACCGATCGGGATCCAATCTTTTCGATCCAGATCACTTAACCCCAGTCTTCATATATATGTGGTATTCTATACTGCTAGAATTCTGACACTGTCAACTTTAACAGTATGTGCCCTGGAACTGGAGAAATTAGTGCCGTTAATTTCAGCACCAACATCTCCCCACTGTCAGAAGGGCAGGCCTTACAACTCAGTGTCATCACTGGGCTGTGAGGAATGACCCCCCCCCCCCCCCAAACAGTATTTTTCCATAGACTTCCACGGTCAGAGGGGTTTGTTCCTCACACACCTGGCAATAACATCAGGCTGTAAGACCCACATTTTTGCCAGTGGGGAGATATTGGTGCAAAAATTAACTGTAATAATATCTCCAGTACTGGGGCGCCAACTGATAAAGCTGCTCAATTCATTGCTCTTTAGTTGTATATAATACCGCACATCTATGAGGACATGAAAGGTTTGAAATGACTCGGATTATTTATGTCTATAAAAGTCTATGGAGAGGAAGTAGAAGGGTACAGGAAGATAAGAATAGAAAGACATGGTTAGGCAGATGTTGGAGCTAAATAGAAATGCTGTATCACATCAGTACAGGTCAGTCTGTACTTCTCTGTATATGTCTTGTGTCTGTTTATGTCTTAAGTCCTGGATCTATTACTAGTCATAGAGCAGATTCAGCCAGTCTCCATCTACCTTCACAAAGAGGTCGACTTGATATATTGAGAAGACCCCTTTAAGGATGAAGATTTGCAGATACCTAAGGATTCCCCATGCAGTATGTGATATTATGGAGGACCTTGTTGTGTAGTCGCTGTTACATTCATTCTCATTGCTGTCTTGTTACCGTCGCATTTACTTTTCTGCAATATTGCAACATTGTTGAAATTTTTATTAAGGAATTTGCTTAGACAGTAAAATCGAATCTTGACAGGCGGGTTTAGTAGAATTCATGTGAATTGCCTAAAGTATCTGCTCCCTTGCAGACTAAAGTACACAATAACACACAGCTCCATGGCATACAGATGTACCAACGTCCCTTAATGCATCTTACATGGCTTTTATAATGGCGTCTGAGTAAATAAATGCAGCGGCTGCCTGTGTTTTCATTTTGTATGCAGTGATTCATTCAATAATGCATGAATTGATTATTTAATCCCAGAATATAAAAAAAAAAAACCCTTGCATTTGGATTCCAGACAGATTGTGATCGCTGCATATTTCATAGTGCATCTCAAAGTTATTCTTCATTTCAATTCAATTTGACACAGGTATTGCACTTTCTGTATTGATTTATTTTCATTGCTGAAGCCTGTTACATTTGTATCAGTGAATAGACTCGGCCTTCGCATTCCCACATCCCTTTAATTTGGATGTAAAAGGCAGGGGATCAAAAAATCTGCAGCAATTCCAATTGCTTTGTTACCATGGAAAATAGGCAAATAATAAAGCTCTTGACGGTTACAAAGTCATGGGTCCACCTGACGGTTCTCACGGCTGTCGGAAGCATTAAGTCGCTTGGATAGATGCCCCAAAGCCCTACTGGAAGAAGTACCTTCACTTAGGGTACTCACCATATAGGATAGCTAAAAGCCTTGACCAGGGCACAATAACCACTAGAGATGAGCGAACAGTAAAATATTCAATATTCGTTTCGAGTAGCCCCACAATATTTGACTACTCGAATTGAATATCAAATCCTATTATACTCTATGGGGGAAAAATGCTTGTTTCAGGGGTAGGCAACATTCGATCAAATAGAACTTACCAAGTCCACGAGTAAGGGTCGGGCTGGATTCTCCGAGAAGTCTTCTCCGCTGCCAGGCACCGGGCCTGGGCAGAGCCGACTGCGCATGTCCGCACTACAAGAAAATGGCCGCTTACAGTCAAAGCGGCCATTTTCTTGTAGCACGGGCATGCGCAGTCGGCTCTGCCCAGGCCCGATGCCTGGCAGAGTGAATTCAGAGCCGGAAGACGCCGCGGGGACGCTGCACGGAGAAGACTTCTAAAGGTAGGAGAAGAACCAGCGTTGATTGGCCGACTGTATAGCATTTGGCCAATCAACACTGGTTCTGCATCGAATTTTTCCATTCGAATAGCGAGTAGTATTTCATCGAGTACGAATATTTCGAATACCGTAGTATTCAATTGAATACCTACTCGATCGAATACTACTCGCTCATCTCTAATTGCCACCAGTTATTATATTATGGGATCTGAAGAGATCCCAGAGTACAATAATGGCATTCCAGGTTTTGGTCCGAAACGAAACTCATGGGCAAACCTTGTCAATTTTTTTTAAGTAAATCACACAGGTTTTGCTGATCTTTGGGCACAAGACACACAAGAATTGCTGGATAATTTTTCCCATAGTCTCTGGATTTGTTACCAAACTTGAACTGCCCCACAATAGCCATAGTCAGCAGGGCAAACACTATGAAGGTGGTCTTATACATCAGATGGAGGTCCACCATACTTACTTTTTTTGGTGGAACTGGCCAACCATCTAATTCATATATGGTTGTTACAACTTTCCCCTGATAGCAGATGTAGGGTGCAAGCAGGATGGAACTACTGGATTTTAGCATGCCCATCTTTGATGTTGTTGGGCAGGTTAAGAAACCACCCGATGTATGACAGGAGCTTACTGCCTCCTCCATATATCAGTCTATTGAGAACAGTACAGCAGGTTTCACAGGTATGTATACGATTCTACACTGAGATAGTAAAGTCATGGCTGTGGTGGGACAAAATTGGAAGTCTATGAGAGAAACAGGTGGAGTGCTGCTCCTGTAGGACCTGTCTTGGGGGGGGGGGGGAGATCTCATTGGTACCCAGTGAATTAGGTTCTGTTTCCATATCTGTTCCAGAAACTGTAATGCAGTGCGTGATTTGTCAGGATGGCCGACAACACAGAATATCCTCAAAACGAATTTTGCAGATTTGACCATCACTGAGACCAACTATCCAGATGCTATGATGTGGATGATGACACAGGAGAAAAATGTAACCTATAGATAACTACAGCAATCCGGATAAATTCTTGACTACATGTTTACAGGTTGAATGGGCAACGCCAGTAGTTCTGTGGTTTGTGGTTGTTTGTCAAGGAACAAAGATCCGTTGGGGCTGATTTATTAAGAATGATGTATCATACACCAGTCCTAATAAAGAGCCTGACTGGCAGAGAGGATTGTGACCTTGAACTGTGGCCTCTTCATAAATTATTCGGACATTAAAGTGCTAGAATGGAAATTTACAGTAAGCCAGATAGGACCTGTCCATTATAACTCAGTCCAGAAAACTGGCAGGTGTTATTATGAATCTCTCAGTCCGAAACATCTCCATCATTTCTTGCTCTACCAAGTTTTGCACAATTTGGCTAAAGTGGTGTGCATTGGGGTTTGTGGCACCCATTTGGTGCAAAAAAGGTCTGTACACCAAATGAGGCCCCCCAATGTCAAGCAATCGTTGAATTCACCTCATTCTGTCAGTTTGTTGAAGGTTCTGTAAAGGTATAAAAGATTTCTTATTGGGTTCTTGGACTAAACAACGGAAGAAGGGGCCACATTTGCAATGCAAATACCTAGACTGTCCAAGCCACCCGAGGGAATCTTGTGATCTTTTTGTTCTCCATCATCTCAAGGTGCAGTAGTTTTTTTCTATACAGATTCCAGGGAAAGAGTTGAGATAAATAGCCAAAATGTATAACATGAAAATGGGAGACTCTTAGTGTCTTAGAGACTTAGAATATGCTCCTTAGATTTGCCTCTTTGAAGATAAATACATTTTGGTAGACAGAAGGATGAAGTATGAGTTCTTACCTTCCACTACAGTATAAAGACTGAAAATCTTTGCAACCTGAACAAGCTTTTCCTTGTCCTCCTCCCTCTCTGTCTCCTTCTTCTTTGCATTTTTGCTTGGGAAAAAAAAATTGAAAGCAGTTCTTAATCTTACATCTCGAAGAAACTGTCATAGAAGACTCATAGAAGACTGTCTCTTCTATGTACAGTTCATTATAGTAGTGGGGTAGATATGTACCATGGTCTATGCCTTCTAGCTTTTGTATCCTTTGATTTGTATAGGGTTTAGGGCGGGTTACAGACTAGGATCAGAATGGATAGACCAAGGGTCACATCCACCAGAAGCATGGTAGACCAAATGCTGAATGATGTTGCGAAACCCAGTAATTTTTTCAATTGTTTCTATTTTTATTACTTTCCCTGGCCTTCAATTACTAAAATCTGTGGCCTGAAGTGACAACAGAGTATTACTAAATCAACTTTGATGGATCTGTCTAAGGTAAACCCCAAAAAGGTCAGATCCAGCCACACCCAAAATTTTGGCAAAATTTGTAACAATCCTTGCTCATTACAAATTGGTTTTCCCATCTTTAATTACACAGAAAAAGAATTAACAACTTCTCATCTGTTTGGTCTAAATTTTAATATAGAACCATTTCACATCTTTATTGCACACCAAGTATGGAAGATACCTCCAGCGTCCTCACCATCATAGCAGCTCCAGGCCAGTATAAGATTGATGAGTGAGTTGCTGATGTATATAGACCTGTGCGTAACTCAACACACCTGACAATAAGCCACGTATTTTACTTCTGTAGCCTGGTCTCTGTAAATTACTACCATGTATATGCTTAAATTGAACAGACTTACAAGACATGGTGAAATTGATGACAAAGAGCAGGAGAATGTCACATAATCAATGAGCATCAAGTTCTGTAGAGTCTACTGTAGCCAACTAATGACACCAAGAGTAAACACCTAGAGAATGAGGCTGTGCAAATAGGCGGTGCGCGTTAATGGACTTCCTAGGATCAGTTTATTTGGCAATACCAAAAAAAACTAGGTACAGTAGAACATGAGAGGTATTTGGAGATTGCACCATAAAGCAAAAGTCCAGGTCAATAGATTTTCAGTTACTAATCCCCTCATACATGTTGTGGCGATTCCATCAATCTGGACACTAAACGATACTGTTTTGAAAATCTAGGCAAAATAATTTACAGTTTTCCGATATTTTGTAATTGGTCCATGATGGTCTAAGAAAGGAACCAATCATATCTCCAACTGCTTTAAGATACCAAGTAGGTGCAATGATTTTTAGAGACATTATGTCTCAAACAGTGGCGTAACTAGGAATGGTGGGGCCCCGTGGAGAGCTTTTGACATGCCCCCCCAACTGACACCGACGCCGAAGACCTCGACCAACCCCCTCCTCCAAAACCCCTAATGTACATGTGTGCTGGGTTCACCATAGCGTGCATTGTTCCCCTTGAGTAAAATAGAAGAATCTTCTGCTTGACAACTCTTTATTTTTTCCCATGAGAACACGCTTAACATGCCTGACCCTTCTTTATGCCATTGAGTAAGAGTCTTACAATAAAAATGAGGTATAATTTATGGATGCTACTGAATGGTGTTCTTTCCGCATAATTTTTGGCACATGGAAAATTTTGGCATGGACTCTGACATCAGAATCCGCGTGGAAAAAAAGCCTCCCATTGGATTCAATGGGTTCCGTTTTCTGAACAGAACCCATTGAAGTCCATGGGAGCCTTTATTTTCCGTGCAGATGCTGAAGCGAATTCCACGTCAGAATCAGTGCATGGAAACTCCGTGCAAATGCCCCCTTACAAGCACCCACAAAAGAGTTCCATTGAAAAATAGACCTTATCTCACAAAAAACAAGCACTCAAACAAAGGAAAATGTAAAATGTTAGATTTCTGAATGCAGCCCCCCAAAAAGTAAATAATAATAATAATGATAATATGCATCTTAGGGGTTAATTCTGCAACTTTACAGGAAGCTTTGTGCTTTATGTAATTTCTTCTTTCGTTAGTGAACGAGAACATTTTTTGTTTACACCCAGAGGCCAAAATTTGGACAAATTTTACATTTGGTTTTGCACCAATTAATCATCTGTGAACTAAAACTATTTGAGGACAAATTAATTTAGCGTCCTGCAGATTGATACAAAGTATCGGTATAAGAGAGTTACTGTATCAGCCGGGGGCTGAGGCTGGATATGTTGCAGTAACCCTTCAGGTCTTGGATGAAAACAACAATGTTCCCATTCACTGACAGCCAGGACAACTATAGAGAAGGTCGAGGAATCGAAACCCAGAGTATCGTGAGTAGATAAAGAAAAGGTTAAAACTGTAAAGTCCTTGGTACACCCCAGTGGAGACAAGTGACAGCCAAACAGGATCTTTTAGGCACGCTTCACTGACGCCATAATGTACAACAAACCTGCTCGTGTCTCTGCCTTAATTAACCGTCATAATTGTATAACGTATTATATCAGTTTAACAAATCATATTAGCGCGCGTCGTTATATTTCAGGGTGACAAAAGCGCATCGCTCCGGCATTGGCGAGGTTGTATTAGCATATCTTAATAGACGTTACAGCCCTTGAATACATTAACGCCTTGTCCGTAAAGTATCTGCGCCTTCTGCAAACACTGCAGAGCCCACAGATGCCGCAACGGATAGACGGCACAATGCGATGAGACCCGAAACTTTTTACACTTTATCTTCCCTTCAAAAACATTTCTGCAGATGCTCAATCCCATTCGCCGTCTTTGCAGATACGATCAATCTACCCTTGTGGAAAGTCAAATGTTGAGCCTGTTCCTCGTGCACAGGCAGGTACAGTGCGGGGAAATTGCCTTCGCCATCTGGTTCGCCAGCAATTTTATCAGTTATTTTTAATTAGGTTGAAATCAGTGATCTCCGCATTTCCCAAGTTTCCAGCTTCTCCAATATCTTCAGGATTTAACTCATTTCCGGCAGCGCGCTCCTGTGCGCTCGCCTGGAACCGCCACTGAATACACATTTCCTACAGGTAGTGTTTTTTTTTTTTTTTTTTTTGTTAATGCCCCTGACAAAGAATATACTAGTAAGAGTCGTGTCATGCTTGCTCGGCAGTGCGTGTAATCCAATTTTTCTTTTATTAAGATATGAAAATGACCATTGCATCGTGACAAGCACGGCCTTAAAGCAGCAGGTGAATATAAAGCTTAAAGGAGACACGGGGATTGCAAAACATGGCCGCCTTCCTGGCACCACTCTAGTCTGCAGTCAGTTTGGTATTGCAGCTTAACCACACTCACCTGAATTGCATTTCTCATTGTTTTCCAAATCTCTGCTTGTGTTCATTGAATGTAAACCTTTAAAGGGATCCAATCATTGGATTCCTTGTTTTTTTCTGACTAACACGTAGGAATAGCCTTAAGAAAGGCTATTCTTCTCCTAGCTTTAGATGTCTTCTCCACGCCGCCGTTCGGTAGAAATCCGAGTATTCTTCAGTATGCAAATGAGTTCTCTCGCAGCACTGGGGGTGTCCCCAATGCTGCAAGAGAAATCTTCAGCAATGCCTCTTTTTTCTCCTGGAACGCCCTCTCCCTGTGTCTTCTTCCATCCTGGGTTTCAATCTTCTAGGCCTCGGGTGCCTCGAATGCCACAAGAAAATGGCCGTTTTCTAGTGGCCACTTACAAGGCTTCCTGAGTAAGCGGCCGTTTACTTGTGGCCTGAGCATACACAGTTGGCTCTGCCCAAAGCCCAAGGCCTAGAAGACTGAAACCCAGGATGGAAGAAGACACAGGGAGAGGGCGTTCCAGAAGAAGATAGAGGCGGTGTTGGAGATTTCTCTTTCAGCATTGGGGACACCCGCAGTGCTGTTTGAGTGTTGAGGTCCCGCCCTCAGTGGTGCGAGAGAACTCATTTGCATACTGAAGAAAACACGGATTTCCATAGAAAGGGTGGCACAGAGAAGACATCTAAACGTAGGAGAAGAATAGCCTTTCTTAAGGCTACTCCTATGTGCTAGTCAGAAAAAAGGGTATCCAATGATGAGATCCCTTTAATGCTTCTAAAAAAATAAAAAAATCCTGGTCATGTGAAGATCATGCAGATGTGCAGCTGGAGAAAAATGGCTGCATTATGGCTCCATATACCATAAACGTGCACAGTGGTGTCACTATAGGGGTCAGGTCTCTAAGCCAGGGGAACCCACAGGAAGTATTGACCCCTTGTGCCTCTGACTCCACATACCATCCAGGACCCCCTCACCACGCTACCTCTATCTTCAGTATTGAATTTTAGATCTGCCTAGTCCCAACACAGTCCTGACACCCAGCAGGGAAATGGTGCCCCCCAAAAGGCAATATTGACCCCACTGTGCCCCCACATAGGCAATAGTGTCCTACAGTAGGAATGGTGAGAGGACCAGGATGGGGTGGGAGACATAACAAGGGCAATACTACTATATGGGGGGCACTTTTCCATTGAGGATGGCACAAAGGGAGAACCTTTACCATATAGAGGACACAAGGGGAGCACTATTACTTTGCTGGGGGCACAGAGGGAGCTGTTAACTTGGGTAAAGACAGGTATCTATTACCTGGGGGGATACTATTAACTAATTAACTTGAGAGCAGTGTAAAGGAGGTCTAGTTCAGTTAGTGCTGCATCAGTGGGTCACCTATAAATGGGGTTGGTTGTAAGATTAGGGGGCCATAATGAACCTTTGCATCAGGATCCCATTTATAGCCTGAAGTTACCAGTCATAGATGTGCAAATATACCAATGCCATTTCCTACATTGGCTGACTATTCATTATAGAATAAAATATAAAGTTATCCCCCTGCCCCACAAGGCTCTCCATAATGCTGCACCTCCCTACATTTCCTCCCTCATCTCTGTCTACCGCCCAACCCGTGTTCTCCGTTCACTCAATGACCTAACACTTACCTCCTCTATTATCAGAACCTCCCACGCTCGTATACAAGACTTCTCCCGAGCTGCACCACTTCTCTGGAATACTCTACCCCGGACAATCAGATTAACTCCCAATTTCTACAGTTTCAAACGCAAACTACAGACACATCTTTTCAGACAGGCCTATCACAATTTCTAACTTAAACCCTTCCTTACTGTAATTAGAATCCCCCAAATCTAACCCTCCTCTGTCCCCTCTCCCACATTACCCCAAGGTATGATGACATTTCAGGCTAACTCTATAGGTCCAAGCTCCATCCACATGTTACAGGACACGACTGGTGACGGCTCAAAGTTTTATGTTTGTGTAATGACAGTCACCTCTATTACAACATTGTCTGACCACTGTATAAGCAATGCCGCCCCTGCTACCTCTTGTGTCACCCCCTCTACCTCATAGATTGTAAGCTCTTGCGAGCAGGGCCCTCAGTCCCATTGTGTGAAATGACTTTTCTTGTAATGTATCTTTCGGTCTGTACTTGAACCCTACTAATTGTACAGCGCTGCAGAATATGTTGGTGCTATATAAATAAAATTTTGTATTATTATTATTATTATTATTATTATTATTATTATTATTCAGACACTGAAGAAGTGAAGAACCCAGTAGTAATAATCCAAGATGGAGACCTCTATGAGTATTGAACGTCCACTAGGATGACCTGCCCTGTACCCTGACTGCGGCATAGTTATAGGGATTGCAGGCGCAGCAGTTTCACCTGGACCTTGGCGCTATATTAGAAGATATCTTATTACATATTCCTGTGCCTTCTTAAAGATGACTCAAAGACCGACCCAGATGTTTGTCTAGAAATAAGGGCAACAACATGATGTAGGAACATTCTTCTTACTACGCCGAGATCTCCCTCCTTATTAAAGAAGCGACCTATTATTCAGAAAGAGACTTCTCATTAAACTCTGACCCAGTTCAGGTAGGAGAGGACGGGCATTAATCTTCTATATTAGGGATATAATTACCGTCTCCTCGGCTGCAGAAATCCGATTGTTTGTGACACTGGTTTAATTAGCGGCAGAAACAACAAACAAATAATTGTGGTAAATGAGCGCAGCTCTGCAAGTCACAGGAAACTTCTTCTGATGTGCTAACCTTCTCGTAAAATTCTTCTCAGCCTGGTTCTTACTTGTGTACGTTGTATACAAAGCAATGATGTCACAAGTAACCAGATATCTCCGTCACTTACGGAATTCTGTGTCGTCTAATAGACAGCATTAATACTGGACAGTAAGCGATTATATCCCATAATCTATATACAAGCCGAAATATTTATCAGAGATTGTGTCAGGTAAGATTCTTAGTGAAGATTGTGGCGGAATTACAGACTTCACGGTTTATACTGTACAGTGACAGACACTGTCTAATATGTAATATTCTATAGTAGTTATATCCTTGAACATAAGAGCAGTATTATAGTAGTTATATCCTTGTACATAGGCGCAGTATTATAGTAGTTATATTCTTGTACATAGGGGCAGTATTATAGTAGTTATATTCTTGTACATAAGAGCAGTATTATAGTAGTTATATTCTTGTATATAGGATCAGTATTATAGTAGTTATAGTCTTGTACATAGGAGTAGTATTATAGTAGTTATATTCTTGTACATAGGAGCAGTATTATAGTAGTTATATTCTTGTATATAGGAACAGTATCATAGTAGTTATATTCTTGTACATAGGAGCAATATTATAGTAGTTATATTCTTGTACATAGGAGCAGTATTATAGTAATTATATTCTTGTACATAAGAGCAGTATTATAGTAGTTATATTCTTGTACATAGGAGCAATATTATAGTAGTTATATTATTGTACATAGGAGCAGTATTATAGTGGTTATATTCTTGTACATATGAGCAGTATTATAGTAGTTATGTTCTTGTACATAGGAGCAGTATTATAGTAGTTATATTCTTGTACATAGGAGCAGTATTATAGTAGTTATATTCTTGTATATAGGAACAGTATCATAGTAGTTATATTCTTGTACATAGGAGCAGTATTATAGTAATTATATTCTTGTACATAAGAGCAGTATTATAGTAGTTATATTCTTGTACATAGGAGCAATATTATAGTAGTTATATTATTGTACATAGGAGCAGTATTATAGTGGTTATATTCTTGTACATATGAGCAGTATTATAGTAGTTATGTTCTTGTACATAGGAGCAGTATTATAGTAGTTATATTCTTGTACATAGGAGCAGTATTATAGTAGTTATATTCTTGTACATAGGAGCAGTATTATAGTAGTTATATTCTTGTACATAGGAGCAGTAGTATAGTAGTTATATTCTTGTACATAGGAGCAGTATTATAGTAGTTATATTCTTGTACATAGGAGTAGTATTATAGTAGATATATTCTTGTACATAGGAGTAGTATTACAGTAGTTATATTCTTGTACATAGGAGGTAGTATTATAGTAGTTATATTCTTGTACATAGTAGTAGTATTATAGTAGTTATATTCTTGTACATAGGAGCAGTATTATAGTAGTTATATTCTTGTACATAGGAGCAGTATTATAGTAGTTATATTCTTGTACATAGGAGCAATATCATGATTATATGAGCTAATGCATACAACTTTGGTGGTAAAAAGAATAAGATATATATGTTACATTCAGTATCAGGGAAAGGTTATTCCGAACATTAATACATATAACACAACAAATACATTAAGGGCTCGTTCCCATCTGCGCTCGGTCTCCGTTCATACAGGTTTCCATTTCCTGCATAAAACAGAGCAGGAGACGGAAAGCTGCAGGACTCTTTCAAACCCATTCATTTGAATGGGTTTGAAAGATGTCCGGCTGTAAGCCCCGGTGAGCATTTTATGCTCTCCGCCGCGAAACAGTTTTTTTTTTAAACCGGACACAGAGTCAGATATGCAGCTCTCCGCCGGTTTCGCGCTCACGGCCGGACCCGGTCTGACAGGTTTCCGTCCTCTGCATGCAGAAGAGGGAAACCTGAAAACGGAGCCCGGGCACTAGTGTGAATCCAGCGTAAGACATTTTTCCAATTATTTGTGGACTATTTTCTGCACTGTTGATGTTTATGTGGCAGAGTTTCTATTTAATATTTTCTATGGTTTGTGGACCATTAGATGAAGGAGTCGTCAATGGAATTCCACAATCCTTTACATTTAATTCCTATATACTTTGCAATCACTTAGTGCAGATGTGCTGACAGTTCCTTTGATAGTTGAAATACATAAGAACATATATGGACCGTGAGTGCTATAATATTTCTAATTGAGAGCCGTAATGACATTGCTGTGTCAAGAGGTCTGGGTCCGTCAATTTCTTGCATTTGTCTCTTTTTTTATGATTAAATTGTCTAATGGCTTGCCCTGTGGAGATAATTTGTAACTGAGCAGCAGAAATTCAAAGACGTGTTACTTGTATTGGATTGACAAACATTCTTATATGTGTAACATTGGCGGTGCGTTGCTGCTAGCATTCGGCTTTTCCTCAAGATAAAGTCCTGTAGTTTACTCCACTGTGCACTCAAGCCCTGGGCCTCTTTGTTCCTGTGACAGGCATCCTCACACCTCCTTCCCCTGTTCTATAGCCTGTGGATACTGACTCTGTCTTATATTTACAGGGCCATCTCATGCAGCACCCAATGCGCCCCCACCCAATATCAGGCAGCTCTCATCTATTGATTCGCACGCCACCTTAGCTAGACCTCATCTATAAATTCTTACGCTGCCTAAGCTAATATTCTAATATTCTAGCATCCATCCTAAGTTATTTCTCTTCTGGCTTGATGTCCCCTGACCTATGTATTGACCATTGCCTTGATCCCTGATTATTACTACCATTATCCCAGATACCTGTGTCTGACCCCAGCTTGTCACTGACAATCAGATGCATGCTGCTCATTGTGAACTTCTGCCTGTTCCTGACCATGTAAAATTCAGTCTGTCCTGACCTCTGGCTGGGACCTGGACTACTCTTTTAACTAACCCATGGTGCCATGCAGTGGTGTCTCTTTTTTTTTTTTTTTTTTTTAATGTAGATTGTGAGCCCCACATAGAGCTCACAATGTACATTCTTTCCCTATCAATATGTCTTTGGAATGTGGGATGGAGATCCATGCAAACACAGGGAGAACATACAAACTCCTTGCAGATGGTTTTTTGCCCTTTGCGGGATTTGAGCACCAGGACTCCAGCGCTGCAAGGCTGCAGTGCTAACCACTGAGCCACCATGTGGCCACCTCCTGTTGCAGTGGTATCTCTTGTCCAAGGCTACCGTCACCAATACTGGGAACACTCCAAAAGGCAACAACCTGGTTGTGTCACTGAAACTATGTACAGATCCTTTTAAAGTATGAAAAACAAGGAGGCTACTTAGACAACACCCTTAGGAGTGACCCAAAGTCAAACAAATTTGGTGGTTCAGTAGGTAAGCAACCAACTGGTTGTTATATTGTATCTATATTTCTCTACCCCATTCTCTTTGTTGATTAACTGACAAGTGCATTCCTTCATTGATCTATGTAGGTATGAGATGAATGAATAGATAGGGTGAGACGGATGGCTTGATGAAGTAATGGATGGATGTATAGTTGGATGGAGTGATAGAAGAATGCATTGCATGAATGGATTGTTACAGGATTGATATGTGGATGATAGGTGGATGGATGCATAATGGATGGTTGGAGGAAGGAAAGATGATAGTTGATGGGTATGAATCTATGTATAGATTGGCACAGGGCTCATTGATGAGGGATGGATAAGGGATGGATGAATAGATAGGGTCAGTATGAGATGGATGCCTTGATGAAATAATGGATGGATGTATTGTTGGATGGAGTGATGGAAGAATGGATTGCATGAATGGATTGACACAGGAATGATAGGTGGATTATGAGTGGATGCAGGATGGTTTGATGGAGGAAGGAAAGATGATGAGGGATGGATATGAATAAATGGTTATATCTAGATATGAGCAAACAGTGAAATGTTCAAAGTTCTATTCGAGTAGCCGCTCAATACTCGACTGTTCAATCGAACATCAAACCCCATTATAGTCTATGGGGAATAAATACTCGTTTAGGGGGAAACCACTATTCGACTCAGGAGGGTCACATTGTCCACTATGACACCCCAGGAAATGATGTCAACACCCTGGAATGCAACTGGGAGGGCAGGAGAAGCATGTCTGAGGCATCTAACATGCCCAAGTCACTGTATTACGTCGGGATCCCTGTCAGCTTGCGATATGCGGGAGCTGACTTTTTCCCATAGGAATGCATTGACCAGCGTTGATTGGCCGAATTCCATACAGAGTACAGCATTCGGCCAATCAATGCTGGTTCTGCCAGAGGAGGTGGAGTCTAAGATAGTTCTACAGCAGTCTCCATTCTGGTCCAATTTTAGACTCTGCCTCCTCACAGACGACCCTGCGGCAGAACCAGCGTTGATTGGCTGAATGCTGTACTCTGTATGGCTTTCGGCCAATCAACGCTGGTCAATGCATTTCTATGGGAAAAAGTCAGCTTATCGTATATCGCAAGCTGACAGGGATCCCGATGAGATAGAGCCCCTAAGACCTGGTTGAGTAACATTCCCACCTAAATAAAGGTAATCCCTAGCTAACCCTGCCTGTACATCTATCCCTGTCTTGGAGGTCAACTGAATTAGCCAGCCAATTACTTTTGCAGTTTTTTTTCCGATGCCTCCGTTGTCATAGTTGCTGTCCCACCTGCCCTGCACAGTTATTGGTGCAAAAAAAGCGCCAGGGAAGGTGGGAGGGGAATAGAATTTTTAGTGAGTTTGCCACCTGGTGTTTGACTTGAATCGAACATCTCGAACAGCCTGATATCCGATCGAACACTGTTCACTCATCTGTAGTTATATGTATAAATAGATGGATGCATGGATAGATTGGCACAGAACTGATGGATTATGGATGTATGGAGTAAAGGAAAGATGTACAAGGGATAATATGAATATATGGAGTAATATAAGGATGGTTGGATGGATAGAATGATTGATAAATAGATGGATTGATGAATATATTGATCAATAATAGATGAGAGGTAGTTAGATTAGTGGAGTGAGAAACAGATTGGTGAAGTAATTGATAGAGGGAGGACTTCATGGATGGTTGGATGAATGGGTGGAGTGATGGTAGGAGAAATGGCTAGATCCTTCCGTCCACCCACCTTCTATTCCTTTCCCTGCAGATTCTAAAAGGTACAGCAGATGTGCTCCGCCTGTCATGGATAATATTCTGTATTTTTAACCCTCTATTATTTTTTCTTATCATATATCCAGCCAAACAAACATCTGTTTACCTGACCTACCAATTAACACAGCGCAGCGACAACCGGGGACAAAACCTTTTATGCAAGGTTTTTAGAGCAGATGGGCCTGCCGTGCTGGCACAATATAGTTATTGGCATTATGTGATGGCATTAACAGTGCAGATCTGTTAAGCTTGAATAATGTATTTTCTGAATAGTATTAATAATGGCTGGTAGCACGGTCAGCTGGTGGCTACAGTACAGCGGTGCGGGCAACGAGGATTTAGTTGCTTAGTATCATCATATGCACAGACAACAACAAACTGGCACAACAAAGGAGTTCAATGCCAAAACCTTAAATATCAATGTGTCCTTCCTTCCATGTGATGCTTCTCGATTGATCCAGATACGTGTGTCATTAGATTGTGTAGAGTTTTGGAATATATATATACTGTATATGTGTTATCTTTCCTATATCTGTTTGACAAGTCTACAACTAGAGGAGTTTTTCTGATATCTCACTGTTAGGGTTGAGCGATCGGGATTGGAAAAGATCGGATCCCGATCAGTGATCGAGCAAATTTCACGATCGGGAACGGCTGGAAAATGATCGGATTTTTAAAATGATCCTGAAACTCTCAAGATCGGCTCAACCCTACCCATTGTAAATCCATTGACATTAATATGGAGTTGCTCCCACCTATGTTTCAATCTTCAGAGAAGGCTTTCTCAACTATTATGGAGGTTGTCTGAAGGTATTTTTGCCCATTTAACCTTGGGTGTTGGTTTGAGTTGTGCAACAAGTCAAGTTTTCCACATCAGACTCCCCCGCCCATGATTTCATGAACCTTGATCTGTGCACTGGTCCATATTCATGCTGAACTGAAAAGAAGCCCTCCCCAAACCAGTCCCACAAATCTGGATGCGACAATTGTCAAAACTTTCTAGGTCTGATGAAGCATTAATATTTCCTTTCGCTGTAACTACGAGGCCGAGACCAACCCATGAAGCCAAACTTTACAGTTGACACAATGCAGTCAGGCAGGTAATGTTCTCCTGGCATTCACCAAATTAGTCTGGTCCATCAGACCATCACATAGAGAACTGTGATTGGTCCACTATTCTGGTCCAATGTGAATTGTGCTTTATACCACTTTATTCCACACTGACCTTGATGATATTGATCCCCCCCCCCCTCCATGGGAACGCTGTAGCCCAACCACAAGTCTGATCTGTTGCCAGATGACATGATGGACAGTTAGTAGGCAAGACTAAAATGCCAGAAAATGTCATGGCAGTGCTTGGGATGGGTAAGTAACCGAAGTACCAATATCATTGACCAAAAAAGCCATTGCATGGTGGACTGATAAGAATGTAATGAGTTAGCCATTAAAAAAGGTATCACCTACTGAAGACTTGCAAAGTTTTTTTTGTTTTTTATATTTGATAAGAATGTGAAATTTAGAAATGGGATACTTCGGTTCCAGCCTCAGATTATTATATTCTGGACATGTAGATGCCCTAGAGTATAATACCCAACCTTGCCCTGCACAACTGAAATTTGCAGAATGAATGTCCTGAGGTTCACCCATTGCTAGCTGAGACCCAGTCCAGAAGGGGTTGTGATGATAACACATGGTATATCTGATGTTCCAAAGTGTTTCATGGGACAATTAGCTCTGCTACATCTTTACTTTTACAGTCTTTTGTTCTTTGTGTTACAAGACAGCAGACCATCATTACCGAAAATGTTTTATCAGAGATTTGGTGGTAAATAGGCCGCCTGTTATAAGCGCTCTATAAATCAGTCCAGAGAAACTCTCAACTTCCTCTTTTAATTGAAGCCGAGCGATGGGGCTAATTTTACACAGTGTCACTTCTTCCACTCTTAGGGAAGGTCACGGAGAAGGTCATCAGAATCCAATAAAATAACCATTAGTCAAACAGCAATATGCCGGCCGCCTTAGTCAGGATCTGAAAGGTGACACAGTCCTGACAAAGAGATAGATTGTGTAATGGATAAGATATCAGGCTGCCTGCTCCATCTTAACCCTCCTTGATCTTCCTGTATTTAATAGCTAGGATCATGGGATTTTCGGGAACCATTGAAGGATTATACTATTGTAACCATTTTTACAGAGTTTATAAAGGTTACATTGGGGTTCATAAGATACAAAGTACCTACAGCATGTCCAATGTGTCCCCAGGTATCACAGCACAGTGTGGCAGAGAGAATTTTAGGACAAGACTTTCCTGATCTTGTAGGGTCACTGACCTATCCACCTATACGATGCTATTGGAAAGTGACAAGAGAGGTGTTGTGGTGTAGGAAAGGGAAAGTGCTAGGATTTTCTGCATCAATGAGTATTTCAGGAGAGGAGTGCGATGACCATATGGTTGTCCTGTCCACATCTGTGATGTTGTTAGTGAGGATACAGCTACATGTGACATAGGCAGGGTTGGGATGTAAGAGAGAAATATGGAGACAAATGGGTCATAGACTAAGAAATGGGTTCCAGCTGTATAGTCTGTTTCAGGAAATGAGTGTGATGAGTAGCGTGTCTGAATATGTGATCCTACTGGTGCCGTAACCCAGTGGAGGAGATCAGAGAATGGGAGTAGTGGTGGCGGATGCTGTGCCACCTGCTAGGCCGAGCAAACTCCACCAACACCCCAATCCCACTCCAGGACCGGACATAGTCAAAGGGGATCCTGCAGCACTATTGGATGGTGGTGGTAGTAGTAGTAGTATTTCCCCAGGGCACTTCTAGTTGGATAGGGGATCTCTCCTCTCTGAGCTGGTGTGGTGGTGTTCAGAAGGGCCTTGATGTGATGGTGAAGCAGACACAACAGACTAACCCCCAAAATAGCAGCACTCCAGGATGCTGCACTAGTAAGACCAGAACTGCATGTGACACGAACATAGCCGTGATAGAAGAGTGGAACAGAGACAAGCGGGAGGTCAAAGATTAAATAGTAGGGGAAAGATCATGGTTGACAGCAGTACAGAGTATTTTAGGAAATGAGTGATCTTGTATATTGACTCATTCACTCATGTGAGGATGTTATTGAGGACAGGAATGTATATAGATGAATATAGACAAGTGGGAGGTCACAGAGACCGAGAATTACATAGTAGAAGGATCGTGGTCTCCAGCAGCACAGAGACAAATGTAATGCTCTTGTGTGGGAAAGGATACAACAGAAGACTATCAGGGACACAGAGTATTTCAGGGCATTATTGCATTTATCCTTTTGGAAATTGCTTCATATAATATACCATAGTCATAAATGGCACAATGTGCAAGGTTAGAATGACAATAGAATAGAATACTTCTCCCATATGGTGCTGTAGAGCTGCACAGAGAGTACAACTACTGCCCCCTACATGTTCAGCATGTACCTTGGAATGTGCAGCTATCATATAGTTCCTAGATGGCGCTGCGTCCTGTACAAACCCCCCTCATCCATGTCACAGCATAAACCAGACAATGTACCATAATAATCCCCCCTTGCCTGCTCATTGCGCTCACACAGATCGTACGGAGAAGTTGCGCCACATTTTTTTCCTTATTTATATCTCTATTTTTAACCTGGTTAGAAGTTGCTCTCGCTGGTAGTAATTACCATTGTTATAGATGGCTCCTTTCTGGCGTTTTGGGCGCAGCGCCTCTTCTTTTATTATTTTGCAGCGAGCCGTTCCGAGCGCCGCAGCTTTCTCTTCTATGTGAAGGATGACATTTTCTGCCCTCTTGTTTTTGCTTCTTGTTCTAATTGGGAATTCATAAATCTTTTCAGACATGGACTTTCTACTCTACACGCCCCTCTGACCTTCAGCGAAAACTATAAAGACATCACAGTGACACCGAAAATATAAATATACTTATAACCATGAAATGTTTAGGAAGCAAATTAAAATGCAGCCCTTGTAGGTAACGTGGAGGCATTCATTACTTCTCCTCCATTGTATTCTGCTTCTCCTCCTTTCGGCATTACCTTGCAGCGCTGCAATGTTATGATATTCAATCCATAATATTCTGGAAATGTGACTAACAGAAGGTAATTAACATGTCTCACTTATTTGGTAATTTTGGCTAATGGAAATGGGATTCCGGGGTAATTTGATGCGCACAAATAAAGTGAACATCTTGCACAGAATCAAAACACTTACATTTTTTTTCTTCCGCTAAGTTATTAAAGTTTGTAAAACTTATTCTAATTACTTTCCTTGAGTAAAGTCGTACGGGCGTAGAATTAAAAGCCAGGTTTAGAAAACACATTTCCGGAGGGCATTCTGAGTCAATGGTGGGGAGGGGGTATCCATTCAGGACTCTATGGAGTTAATTATGAGTGGTGGTCCGTATTCCAGTCTTAAAGGCTTTGCTAAATGGTGCTAACCGCACTCTTCCTAATTTAGGTGCACTCCCGTTTGCCAAAAGGAAGTCAGGATTTGCTATATAATTCACACCAGTTTTCGGGATTGAGTTCCCTGCCTTGACCCACATTGGACACCGCTTACTTAAAGGAGGTCAGCGGGAGCAGAAAGAGGGAAGGAGCTCTTCTTTGGCACCAAAAAGACCTGAGTGCCAATGATGAGGCACAGTTATTCCCATATATGACAATTAGGGTTGAGCGATCAAGATCGGAAAAGATCGGATCCCGAACGGCGTTGGAGCAAATTTCACGATTGGGATCGGCTGGAAAATGATTGGGAATCAGATTTTGAAATTTCAAGATCGGCTCAACCCCAAAAGTGACTTTTCCCATAGAGAAGCATTGACTAGGGTTGAGCGATCGGGAAAGATCGGATCCCGATCGGCAATCGAGCAAATTTCACAATTGGGATTGGCTGGAAAACAATTGGAAATCGGATTTTAAAATCGATCCTGAAATCTCAAGAACGGCTCAACCCGAATGGCAATTTTTCATAGAGGGAATAGTAAATATGTCTCTATCTGATGGTTGGGGATTGGGTTTCACTTGCTTTTGGAGGAGATATTCAGGTTTGGCTTTAATCCTAGGTTGTGTCACTAGGTTTTCAAGGCACTGATCTATAGCGAGCTACCAAAATAAGGTGCTCAAGTAAAATTTATTAGTTCCCTGTATTCCTAGCCCAGGCCATGCATAGTCTCTAATATTCTGCATGCTTAAAAGAGATGGAGACATAGGACGTTTCCTGGACTCTCACCTAGTCAATTAGTATTCTGCTTCAAACTGATGAGATTCAATAATTCCGAAACAGCTGCCTGCAGATGGGTTTCCCTTAATTTGGGAGATGATATTCTGGCTTACTTTTAATCCCAGATCATGATACTAGGTTTCTTGAAAGTCAGGTGCTGATCTATGAGGAGTTACCTTCCAAAAAGGTAACCAGAGGAACAGTTTGCCTCTTTCTATCAATTAAAATATAGTTGCATACTCTTTCCCAGAATTCAGATAAATGTCTATGATCCTTAAGACATTGTACACTTGAAAAGGTTACCTGCAAAGCTTTTGTAGGGAGACATAGTACCCCTCTTGGAGGACACAGTACATTAATACATTGCATGAGCAATGTGCTAATGATTGATTTCAATAGAACCATGTAATGTTCTGCTTAGCCTGTGGTGGCGCTGTGGGGTAATCAAATATTCACTGACAGAGCTCATGGTTGTCTATCATGTCTATAGTGTTCCTTTTTATTATTAGATAACCCTTCTAAAAAAAGGAAATCTAAAGTTTCAACAATTCCTTTCAAACAGTATATGTATACCTTTAGATGTCTTCTGACTCATCTTAGAGACAGGATAGAAGATATTATCACTAGAGTCTATTAGTATTGTTCCTCACTATGCAGTCTTGCACAGTATTAGACACCAAAGATAACATGATACTTTCCTTCCCCTCTCATAGCCCATAGACATTTACTGAAAAAACTTGCTGCAGCTGCATCCCCCTCCTCTATTCTTTCAAGTCTTCTATTTACTTTGTTACTGAAGACAGATTTTTGGAAGAGTGATGAGGTCTGTGAACATTTACAGACACTCAGCAATGCAAAGTAAACCCCCCTGTGCACTAGAGGGCAGGCAATGAGTTGGAGTCTGACAGAGGTGCAGCATTGGGGTTTTGGCTGGTTCTCCATGGATGGCACACTGTTTGCTTGAGAACAGGATGTGCCCAGGTTTGAGGAAGCAGACTGAGAGGTTGTCCAAGGAAGCCACGGAAAAGTTCCAAACCGGTACATTTAAAGGTGTCATCTTGGTTCCCAACATACAGGTATTGGACTCCACAGGGTAGAAGCAGACACAGCAACATCTCACCTTGAAGATTACAATGTCTACGTTACAATTCTTTATTTTTGCAAACACTTCAAGTTGTTCAATATAGTAACAAATTCAGTCTTAGTGACAGCTCATTCCGAATTTTCAAAAAGTTTGGTGAAAACCAAAATTTTGGGGGTTTACAACCCAAGAACCACTACTATACTCAGGAGCGATGATTGGACATAACAAACAGTCTTATCCACCTCTTGGGCTCCATCACAGAGATGGGTGATACAAATTTTGCAAGGTTCACCCAACACTAGTTGTTGTTCCATGTTCAATGTCGGAATGGTACAAAACGATAGGCAGAGATGATGATGACAAAACGATGGAGGACAAGGGAGATGACCCTTCACATAAAAAGATAACGACAAAAAAAATTCATGTATTCTGTTGTACTATAACAAAAAACAATGTATAAAGTTACTTCTAAGTATTGTCAGGTAGTTGGGAGTAAATGACTTTTTTATTCAGAGCCACAAGTGGAGTGGAGAGCGTTGCGCTCAGTGTCAGTCTGCCTTATTAAAGGCCAGCCTTAGATTATACCGCATGAAATGAGTCCTTGTTTTATGACTGTAAATCACGTTCAGCGCTGAACCGGAGCATGGGCTACACTTGCCAATAAAATACATTTTGCAGGTAACAGTCACCAAAAGGCCAACAGCTAAAAATTGGGAAGTAAAATGAACAAAATAAATGTTCATTTGTGCCGGAGAGTCGTCTCACACGGCATTTATCCAAGGGTATTAAAGGTCATTAGAGAAATTTCAAGGGTAATTTGCATTTAGACATTTGTATAAAGGCGTAAAAGCATCTTTGTAGCAGATTTGTATTTATTTTGCTTTTTTTTTTTTTGCATAATAAAACACAGAAAAACTCACTTGTACATAATAAATCCCGGGGCGCGAGATACTTTAGTGACAGTCAATAATTTACTGGATATTTATTATGTATGAACATGTAAAATTTACACAAATAAGGGACTTAAAGGGTTCATACGGGGTTAGAAAATACATGTTTTTTTTCTAGATACAGTATATTGTGGATTCTGTTCTTTAGTTGCATCTGGTATCGCAGCTCAGCTTTATGGCAATGAATCGGGCCAGGTTGGCCATGTTTTTACAATCCAGGACAACCCCTTTAATAAGTGTAATATTGAGTGAGGTTTGTGTTACGAACAGTCACAAGGTTTAGAACCAACTTGTTCAGTCCAAAGTCAGAAGTGTGACTATTATAGTCTGAGGTCTATTCAAGCGCCGGTGTATAATAATTGGAAGCCAAGGAGGACATATAGAAATAACACTCATATTTGTAGGCTCTGCTGCACCATCCAGTCATCTCTTACCTTTCCTGAGATCCATTAAGTCTCTTCTTCCCCAGACATCCTTGGTCTCTTCACTGCGAAACCCTCACTTGACCACAAGACCCAATCACAATTCCCAATGTTGACCTTGGCTCGATGACACCAGGAGAAAGATAGAAGACACTGGATGCCAAGACCGAGGCCAGCAAAGGTGAGTATAAGTGTAAGGGTGTTTGTTTTTTTTATTAATGCGCCCAACCTAGCCTCCATTTATTATACTATGGTGCATAAAGAGACCACACAGTATAATAATGATAGTGAAATCATAGGTGCAAGTCTCCAAAATTTGTAGCAAACCCACTTTACTCATCTCACCGAGAAATGAAGATATCTTGACAGAATGAACCATCCCTCTTAATCACTTAATCTCGTGATAGAATATTGCAAAATCATGCCCATCTGTATAAGTCCAGCTCATGTACTGATAGTTACGCTACACTTTGTATTAATGCAATGCAGTTTTCTGGTGCAGAGGATTTCCTTACTTTTTTATGAGACCCTATATATTTGAGTTATCCCCCGGAGCCCATTGATCTACAGCTATACTATTAATTCAGCCCCATTGTTAGATCCAATCACCTGGCTACCATGCTGCTATCATATACTATAGTATATACATTGAGAGTAAGGATACAGAGCAACAGTAAGCTTCTACCATTACTAAGATGTTCCCTGAAATACATTATAGATATATAGTTGGGAGTCCCTGACATATGGATGCCAATATTAGTGCAAAATCCAAGTCTCGGTTCATTAGACCATAAGGCCAGGCCTCTGTACACAGATGAGATGAGCCGCTGCCGGAATGATGCACGGCATGTTTTATCGTTCTGTAATGTCTAAATAAAAAAATCTTTTAGCCAATATATCAGTGCGCAGTATTCCGGACATCTCACCATAAAACTTTTATGTCATTAATCTCTGTATGTTTATAGTCCCTGCAGAAAGTGCATAATACTAAGAAAGAAATCTCAATATAAGATGTGTACAGAGGCAGAATGCTCAAGAGATCAGAAGGAAAAAGTGTGATTCGGGGCCACACGGTGGCTCAGTGGTTAGCACTGCAGTCTTGCAGCGCAGGAATCCTGGTGTTCCAATCCCACCAAGGGCAAAAATCTGCAAGGAGTTTGTATGTTCTCCCTGTGTTTGCATGGATTTCCATCCCATATTCCAAAAGATATACTGATAAGGGAAGAAATTTACATTGTGAGCTCTATGTGGGGCTCACAATCTACAAAAAAAAAAAAAAGAGCTGGGTCTCAGCAGATAGGGTTAGATCCATGAAGCAAGCAATGAATTTCTTACATAAGACTGCTCTATATACTCTGAAAACATATACCGTAGATGTTTCCACCATTACCTTAGATCGAATTTATAATAATAATAATAATGTGATAGGCTAAAAAAATCCATTAGCAAGCTGCAAATCACGGCATGACCACTGAGTGGCTACACAAACACACATAAGATAGACATCACAAAATTCTGTTGTTTTGAAAAGCTGCTTATCTCACATTGTACATAGCGGGATGTGTCCAGCCAAGAGAATAGACCACATCTGTACACCGCACAGAGGTCAATAGTATCTCCATACCTTTAGTCTTATAGGCATCTAGAAACCAGAATAAAAGAGTCACAAAAGAGATAACATTCTTGTTACCTGGTGCCCCCCATGAATCTGAAGGTTATGCTCCCACAATCTGAAAAATGCATAGTACACTATTCTATTGTGAAAATGGGTTTTGACTAGGGATATGACCAGTCTTTCAGCTGAGGTGGCTCAATGGTTATCGCTATTGCCTTGTGGGTTTTCTCTGGCTTTTTTTAAAAAAATACAAAACCATACTGGTATGGTAACTTCCCATTAAATTGCCCCCAGAGTGGGTATGTAAGGATATGTACTAGCAGGGTTGTAACTAAAGGCTCACAGACCCTGGTACAATATCTCAGCTATTGTGCAACTTACCCCTTTAGCCATCAGCTGTGTCCAGCTGTACATTAAGCTACATTAACATTTTCCTTTCCTTCTCTATCTGGGCCCAGACTACCATGGAAACTTCTTCACTACTTGTCTGTCCACACAAGATCAGAATATATTCTAACAGACAAGGTGCACTGAAAAAGCTCTCAGGACCAGTAAGAGCGCAGCAACAAATGTCCAAAAGGACATGTGATACAGCAATTGTGCCCTGTTTTGTGCTGCAGCCTCCATACAATTATTTCCTCATTGACTGTATCCTGATGAGCAACTGCTGCTTTTTGAAAATCTGTGTATAGTGCCCTAGTCAGTAGTCTGCTGCCTGGCTCTTACCTCTGATTGTTTCTGTCCTACGGTCCTATCAGTAGTCTGGTGCCTGGCACTTAACTCTGATTGTTTCTGTCCTGCGGTCCTTGTCAGTAGTCTACTGCCTGGCTATTACCTCTGATTGTTTCTGTCCTGCGGTCCTTGTCAGTAGTTTGCTGCCTGGCTCTTACCTCTGATTGTTTCTGTCCTGGGGTCCTGTCAGTAGTCTACTCATTGGCTTTTACCTTAAACAAAGGCCCTATTAACTTTATGAGTCAAAGATATATACCCAAACAACAGAAGACCACTTGCAGCAACAAAATCATTGGTGCTTGGGGCCCCTACACTGTGTTTGAGAAGATTGGACCCAGAGAGGAAAGGCACTGGTTGACCTGATGCTGCACCTAGGTGTCATCTCAGCCATGTCATGCATGAAAATAAATTGGGAAATTTCTTGAGTAATGACAAATGGGGAGAACATACAAACTCCTTTCATGTGTTGTCCTTGGTCAGATGTGAACCCAGAGCCCCAGCACTTCAAGATAACAATATAAGAATCTTATACTGACACATAGCCTGGTAGGGCTCCGGTATAATGAGGACCTGTATGAAGTACAGTGAGTGTACTACATTGCCCGGGTGGGCTGGGGGCACTCCTTGCTCAGGGGCCCACTGAGGGTTTAGCCTTTACCTTTCACCTGTGAACCAGTTTGAGCCTGACTGTGTATCATACATTGCATCACTTTAGTAGACCAGAGGGCAGGTTTATCATTTTACATTACACAGCCATCACAGAACATTTAGGCAGCCCTAGTGAGTTGAGGATGATGCCCATCATCTCCCTTGGTCTAGGGAGAGTTCCGGGGCCTGGTCAGAGCTGCAGTCAGTATATTTACCCCATTCATATGTATGTGATGCAGTACTTTGAATGGATTTGCCCTAGGTATGTTGGATGGGTTTACATGTGAATATACTATAGGGCATCTTATTTCTGTGGCCATCACCACTCTACTGTGCATATTGGTAGTCACATAGTGCTTCTAGGTCCAATAGTATAACTCTTCAGCACTTCTTGACCTTGTACTTTATTGCCCTGGGCTATTAATTTTAATAATCTGGAGCTCAAAATATCCTGCAATAATGAAGAAGATGAAAAAGTCACTCCAGTATGTAAAAGATCCCATTGGTAGATTCCAACAAACCACCACAAATTTCCAGAACAAATTTACTGTGAGACTCTATGGAGAAACTATAGGGAGTGGACATATCTGGCGCTACATGGTGAACGAAAGACGAAGGGTATACAGAGTATCATAGGGTGTAGGTGCTCTATTGTTATAGAATTGGGTGGATTACACATATCTAGACTCCACCGAAGGGAGGGTCTCTGGGGTCACTTTTTAGTGGGTTCCTCTTAGATGTAGAAGCATTTGATGGTTTTCTAGTCTATAGAGGATGACTGTACATATTTCTTCAGATGTCATATCTTGCCAAGACTGTTTGATACAAATAAACCCAATGTTCCTTGTGCGTCTTCTGGTGCGTCAAGGGCAGTACACTGAGTCTTCAGGCATCTTTTCTTTCTTTAACTAAAATGGACTATCTAAGGTCTTCGGAAAAAAAAGTCAGATCCTCACCCATCACTCGGCATCACCTCCTGACTATTATATTCTGGTTGCAGGAGGCTATTTGTGTCAAAAACACATTTCAATAGAAGCGTTTCAGCCTTGACTCGCTATATTATAGGCACAGTGAGAGGTACAGATTTCTGGGCCACCTTTTCATCTGCAGCACATTGTTATTGAAGAGGTTTTCTTTGTAAGGTTCTGCTCCACGTTCACTCTGAATAATCAATAGATCTCAAGATAAAAATAAGCTTGAATTACTCCAGAAGATTTACAGAGGAAAAAAGAGACGCTGCCAAATAGCAGGAAAAGTCAAAATATGAAGTTTTAGTCAATGACTGTAATTTTATTGTAGTATGAAGAGAGATGCCGAGAAATGCGGCTGATGTTATTCTCTCGCTGGTCCTGTCTCATCATCTCTCTCGCTGGTAGTCTTTTATGGTAGGTTTCATTCTCTCACTAGCGCTCACATTCTCTAACTAGTGTGGTCTCCTAACCGGTGTCATCTTCTCAGTAATAACCTCTCTCATTATCTCATTAGCGCTCTCTAATAATCTATCTCACTCTCTTACTAGCACTCTCTAATAATCCCTCTCATTCTCTCTCTAGCACTCTCTAATAATCCCTCTCATTTCCTCACTAGTACTATCTAATAATCTCTCTCATTATCTCACTAGCACTCTCTAATAATCTCTCACTCTATTACTAGCATTCTCTAATAATCCCTCTCATTATCTCCCTAGTACTATCTAATAATCTCTCTCATTCCTTCACTAGTACTATCTAATAATCCATCTCATTCCCTTACTAGCACTCTCTAATAATCCCTCTCATTCCCTCACTAGTACTCTCTAATAATCCCTCTCATTATCTCCCTAGTACTATCTAATAATCTCTCTCATTCCTTCACTAGTACTATCTAATAATCCATCTCATTCCCTTACTAGCACTCTCTAATAATCCCTCTCATTCCCTCACTTGTACTCTCTAATAATCCTTCTCATTATCTCACTAGTACTATCTAATATGGAAAAAAAACAAAAAAACTTTTTAAGTCTTCAGTAGGTGATACCTTTTTTAATGGCTAACTCATAATGATGACAGAATATGACGTTTCGAAGCTTTCCACTGAGCTTCTTCTTCAGATATAACTAAAAAACACTCTGTAGAGGCTGCATATTTATAACTGGACACAGGGCTAGAATTACAGGAGGGAGGGGGGAAGAGGCTTATTACTATATACTTATAACAACAAACAATCAATTGCCAGATCCCAGGTTATCTTAATGGCTGTCTTAATGATTTGTATAAGAAGACATAAACCCACGTGAGATGTTAATTCCATTGTCCAGCATCTGGAATAGGGTCATGGCCTTGTACTCATAAATCAGTCGCTGTTTCCTTGATTTAAAGTTCACTTTTAAGATCCCTTTTGTCATCATTATGAGTTAGCCATTAAAAAAGGTATCACCTACTGAAGACTTAAAAAGTTTTTTTGTTTTTTTTCATATTTCATAACCACTGGCTAACACGGTACCAAAACAAACATTTTCCTAGTACTATCTAATAATCCCTCTCATTCCCTTACTAGCATTCTCTAATAATCTATCTCATTATCTCACTAGTACTCTCTAATAATCCCTCTCATTCCCTCACTAGCATTCTCTAATAATCTCTCTCACTCTCTCACATGCTTTCTCTAATAATCCCCTTCATTCCCTCACTAGCACACTCTAATAATCGCTCTCATTATCTCACTAGCACTCTGTATTTGTTAGGAGTAGGGCTGTAGCCTCCACAATGTGGTGCGGATCTTGCCGTCCCTCTCCTCTCTGATTTCCCTGCTTCTTGGTCTCGGGAGGAAGGCTGGAACCTCTGCAGTGATGTGCGAAGGTTGTCGGTCTCCTCCTGCACCGGACAGGGGACTTTCGTTTTTTTAGGCCTACCCTATTTAAGAATGGACTTTGGCTCCGGATTGCCACTGGATATTCAGTTTACCTGGTTCCTGATAGTAAGTGCCCTCCTGTTATCTGTTGTCACGTTTTCTGACCCCTGCTTTAACCTCTGACCCTGCCTCTGCCTCCTGATTTGTGTACTGTGCCTGCTCCTGTTACTGACCCAGCCTGCCTGACCTTCCCTCTGGATTAATCTCTGTACTGTGCTGCCCTCTTGTTGCCGACTCAAACAACTACACTTTGTCTCTCTGCACCAACCTGCTGACTGCCGTCTGATGCTGCCTTCTTATCTCTCGGACCTGCACCGCTACCCTGAGGATCTGCTGGTAAGAGTTCCCACTTTCTGGTTTTGCTGTGATTTGTGGTGCGCTGGGGCTCTGGTAAACACCACTGATGGGTTGTAGTTGGTGCAGCCTGGGAGGTGTTGGACACTCAGCATTGTGTTTAGCACTTTGATTAGTCTGTCTAGTGCTGGTTCTCACTATTGGTTCAGATCTGTATCTGTTATCCTAATAATCCCTATCATTCCTCTCATTCTCTCATTGACTCTCTCTAATAATCCCATTCTTTCTTTTATTAGCACACGCTATATTCTGTTTTATTCCCTTACTAACACTCTTCAATAAACCCTCTCGTTCCCTCACTAGCACTCTCTAGTAGTCTCTCTCATTCCTTTGCTTGCACTCTATAATCTCTCATTCTTTTTTAACCCTTTCTTTATAATCTCTTTAATTCATTCACTAGCACTCTCTTTACAGTCTGTCTCATTCTCTGGCTTGTGCTGTCTCTCAATTCGCTTTCAGAAATATCAAGCTTTATAGTTTATCTTTTCAACTAACAAAATGAAGTGAATGAAGAAAAGAGAAATGGAACTCCCATCAATATTTGGTGTGACCTTTGCCTTTTACCTTCCATCAGTCCTTCTCGGCATTGGCAGACATTTTTGGGCAGGGAGGTTGTTACTGCCTCCATCTTGGAGATCTAAACCCAGATCTTCTGTGGATGTAGGCTTGATCCGATCCTTTATTTCAGTAAATTAACATTATTATAAATAAAATGTATTATTGTAAATGAATTGAAATATCTAATACAAAGACATAAACATCACAATAACAAGGGACATGACATGTCATAGACAGATCTGGGATCCCCGTATGTGTAACAAACCCTACAATATAGTCAACACCTTATTTACAGAGAAGCGTATATGCCATAACTAAAATGTAGCTAACAACAATGTAACTGCTGACTTTATTGAAGTTTGGTATACTGGATGGATAAAAGAAACAGAGGTTTATGGGAGTCTACTCTATAGCCCAGGGGCCCAAATAATATGGGAGTCAACCTTGCTCTGGATACTTAATGTATCTTCTTGTACCCATTTAATATTAATATATCCAGTTTAATAAGGATGATCACAGAGGTTTATGGATTTCTATGATTTCTTATCAAAATGCAGAAAAACCTCAGTTATCAGGTCCATAGAGTATCCCAGTCCATAAAACAACAGATAAAACAACCAATTTCGCTCTGCTACATGTATACAAATCAAAGTTATATTCATAGGGGCCAACATCTAGATATAACATGTGTCATGTACTAATTCATGATCACTTGTGTCACAGGACAAAAAGGAAGATACAATAAACTTCAGCCGACACGTGTTTACTCTGTGACACACTTTCAGCTACATGATATTAAAGGTCATTCCTTTATATACTGTGCAGAAGCTTCACATAACAAATGTTCTAAATACCACTGAGCACATTAATCTTTCTCTATCTCCAGTGCCTTACAATGTCCTTGTATACAAGGAATACTTCCTGAAAATACAGAGATAGGACTGTAGGGAAATGGTAGAAAGACAGGTGGATAGATAGATAGATAGATAGATAGATAGATAGATAGATAGATAGATAGATAGATAGATAGATAGGGAAAGAAAGAAAGAAAGAAAGAAAGAAAGAAAGAAAGAAAGAAAGAAAGAAAGAAAGAAAGAAAGAAAGAAAGAAAGAAAGAAAGAAAGAAAGAAAGAGGGTGAATATTAGATAGATTGGTAGATAAATAGATATGATAGGAAAGACAGAAGTAAGAACAGATGGACGGAAGGAAAGATAGGAAGGATAAAAGAAAGTAAGGAGGAAAAGGAAGGAAGGAAGGATGAGAAAGAAAGAAAGAAAGAAAGAAAGAAAGAAAGAAGGAAGGAAGGAAGGAAGGAAGGGAGAGAGAGAGAAAGAAAGAAAGAAAGAAAGAAAGAAAGAAAGAAAGAAAGAAAGAAAGAAAGAAAGAAAGAAAGAAAGAAAGAAAGAAAGAGAAAGAAAGAAAAAAGGAAGAAAGAAAGAAAGAAAGAAAGAAAGAAAGAAAGAAAGAAAGAAAGAAAGAAAGAAAGAAAGAGGGTGAATATTAGATAGATTGGTAGATAATTAGATATGATAGGAAAGACAGAAGTAAGAACAGATGGACGGAAGGAAAGGTGGGAAAGATAAAAGAAAGTAAGGAGGAAAAGGAAGGAAGGAAGGACGAGAAAGAAAGAAAGAAAGAAAGAAAGAAAGAAAGAAAGAAAGAAAGAAAGAAAGAAAGGAGGGAAGGAGGAAAGAAAGAAAGAAAGAAAGAAAGAAAGAAAGAAAGAAAGAAAGAAAGAAAGAAAGAAAGAAAGAAAGAAAGAAAGAAAGAAAGAAAGAAAGAAACTTAATGTTTGTTACATTTGTGCCAACCTTCAGACCTGGTGAACCTGGCGGTCCATTCATTACTTAATCTGTTCATTGATCTCTTTCCATAATATATCGCATTGACCAGACATCATTTGAGATTGGTCTGTTGTACTATTTGCATTCGTCCATGTAAACCAAGTGGGGGTGGTGATCACTAAAGTGATTAATTGCCGCCTCCCCTCATAATAGATTCATTAATTTTAGGCAAACAATAATTATTCTGATGCCACATAAAAGATGCCATCACTGGCAAATGACATGAACTAATTATAAAGAATGTCCATTGCACATATACAGTACATTCCCCATAAATTGTCCCAGCCTGGGTTACATCTGATGTTCTATGTCACATTACGAAAAAAAGTGGAATCCTATCTGCAACTTTTTGAATTTATTCTGTTTCGTTTATGGACATTTGCAAGGATCCTCATGGCCACCAATGAGACTTCACAGACTTCACAGTGAATAACAATTACATTAGTCTTATTACTGCCAATAAAAATAAAAAAAATCCAATCAAAAAGTTTCCCCTGACCCTCACCGGCCCACCCAGAAACCTTATTCTGTCTCCAAAATTCTAAAATATTTGGAATTAGGTCATCGCGCCAAACTTTATCAGCCACAACTTTCCTATTAGTTGTTATTTTCTGCCTCTATTAGGTAAGGCTCTTTATGGGATTTGGCTTTAGGGTTTTTTATATTTAGTAAAATACAAAAAAAAAACCAAAACACAACAAGTAAGGGCATTTAATTATAGAAAATCGAGGCAATTATTTGGCTACTTAAATAAGTTTCCCCAATCCTTTCTGCACTGTTTATTTCATGATTGCTTCCAAAGGATTTTACGGTGAGCATTAGGCAGCGTCTCTGGAGAGCCGGTTATTGATACTGTCAGAGTTAATGTAGTGCCAATAAAAGTGAACGTGATTATACATTTTAACAATCTGTTTTTTCCTCTCTTCATCTTCAACTGGTGCCAATAAACATATCAGTTTCTTTTAATATCCCATCAAACACGGAGCCTAATGAAATGGATGAGGAGATGAGACCCATCTGAAAGGTAGAGTTAATATGGATGACGATGGAGGAAATACTAGGCATCACGGATCACACCATTGCCTATAGGAAGAAGAATTTCTGCAGTAAGGGTAGATTTTATTAAATACTTTACAAATAAAACACATTGAACTATATACATATAGAAAAGGCTTTAATCTGAGTAGAATTTAATGGGACTCTACAGGAAAACAAACAAAACCAAGGGTCAGTTGGGGTAGGTGTAAGAAAAAAAAATTATAGTGACCTGTTCTTGGAGCTCCGTTTCCCAGTCCCTGTCCCCATTCTCTCTGGCCCCATCATTTGTTGTTGAAGGACTGGTGATATCTCAGAGTGACATCATCGGACCCCAAGGAGCCACCGATTGGCCACTGCAGTGATGTCAGCCTTTCCACTTCCAGTGCAGCCAGTCCCAGCCCCGGCACACTCAGTCAGTAGAGATGAGCGAGTAGTATTCGATTGAGTAGGTATTCAATCGAATACTACGGTATTCTAAATACTCGTAGTCGATCGAATACTACTCACTATTCGAATGGAAAAATTTGATGCAGAACCAGCATTGATTGGCCAAATGCTATACAGTCAGCTAATCAACGCTGGTTCTTCTCCTACCTTTAGGAGTCTTCTCCATCCAGCATCCCCGCGGCGTCTTCCGGCTCTGAATTCACTCTCCCAGGCATCGGGCCTTGGCAGAGCCGACTGCGCACGCCCGCGCTACAAGAAAATGGCCGCTTTGACTGTAAGTGGCCATTTTCTTGTAGTTTGGACATGCACAGTCGGCTCTGCCCAGGCGGTGCCTGGCAGAGTGAATTCAGAGCTGGAAGATGCCATGGGGATGCTGCACGGAGAAGACTTCTTGGAGGATCCAGCCCAACCCTCACTCGTGGACTTGGTAAGTTCTATTTGATCGAATGTTGCCTACCCCTGAAACGAGCATTTAGGATAATAGGATTCGATATTCGATTCGAGTAGTCGAATATTGTGGGGCTGCTCGAAACGAATATCGAACATTTTACTGTTCGCTCATCTCTATCAGCCAGCAATCACATAGGTGCACTGAGGTCATGATGTTTAGATGCATAATGACTAAGCTATTGAATTCCACTGTGGCCCAATCTCAGACCTGAAAGGTCCCCTGGAGCAATGCCGAAATTTGGAGGATGTTGGCACCCAAGAGAGATGAAGGAAGATGAGTATGACTGTGTATTATGTTTCTGCACCTTCCCTGGGTCTCTGGTTATTACACTCTGGGGTCTGAAGATACCCCAGATTATAACAATGTTTCTTGGATGGTGAACCCCAAACATTTTTTGGTAAATTTGTAAAGTACCGAGCTTGTGACCAACCGGTCCACTCATCTCTGTCTATAATTCATTTTTTAACATTGCAAATCTGTTACCTAACCTTCTCTCCTCCAACCACATCCAGACCTGTTTTCCACTGTGCTGACAACCTTGGCCCGGACATCGCTGTGGCTTTCCCGCGCGCTCCTGCATTGTATTCTAGGTTATGTAGATTTATCCTCTACACTGAAATTATTGGCATTATTGAGTGCAAACACTGCAAGGCAGATTTACTAATCCACTCCAATATTTATCAATGTGGCTCATGCTGGGTGATAAACTTAGTGCATCTTTAGACACGTTTGTCCAATTGTAAACCACATTTTGGATGACCTACTTTGGTGCAATTTTAGTACCTTTAATCACAGCTTAAGCTCCAACGTTTCTTGTTCTGAGCAACATCTTGATAACCTTTAGTGAGGCACAAAAATGTCTAGAACACATAATAATAATAAGTGTAGTATAAAGCACGCACGCCAATTTGGTGCAAAATTGATACAAAATTGAATTGCATTCAAAACTTTGTGTCAAAAACATACAGCTGGTGTGTATGCTGGGAAAAGCTCCAGACGTGCAAGTCAAATGTATACACACAGCTCCATTCCCTTACCCTTTTGGCCCCCATTGGTTTGGTATATGACAGCATTACTTTTTTCCTGTATAGGAAAGTGTAACAGACATAGTTTTCCATTGTATATAGACACTGGAAAGTCCATCAAATGCAGTGTGATAAGCCCCATTGTGCCAAATACCATTGGCTCTGTACAAACAATGATGAAAACAACTGCATACAAGACAGAGACAGACATATAACACGAAGTCCCTCTGTGCACCGCAATAGGTCCACACTAGAGATGAACAAACCAGTTTGGGATTCATCTTTAATTTTCTAAAAGTTTCCGGTTTAAGTCATCCAAGAATCTTAAAACCATAACATACAATAAGTGGAGTTTCAGGGGAAGTCTGGAAAGATAATGAGTTATACCCATCTTCATTCACTTCTTTTGGGCATCTTTTCAGGGTTCGGCATTACCTTGAGGTCATCTTCTGGTCTCTTCACGTACCCCTGGTTCACAGCTGAGACCACCACTTTAACCTGAAACAGAATGAATCTTCAGAGGTTCACCCATCACTAGTAGAGATGTGCGAACAGTAAAATTTTCGAGGTTCGATATTCGTTTCGAGTAGCCCCTCAATATTTGACTACTCGAATCGAATATTGAACCCTATTATAGTCTATGGGGGGAAAATGCTCGTTTCAGGGGTACGCAACATCTAATCAAATTATACTTACCAAGTCCATGAGTGAGAGTCGGGCTGGATCCTCTGAGAAGTCTTCTCCGTGCATGCGCAGTTGGCGCTGCCCAGGCCCAATGCCTGGCAGAGTGAATTCAGAGCCAGAAGACGCCACGGGGAAGCTGCATGGAGAAGACTTCTAAAGGTAGGAGAAGAACCAGCGTTGATTGGCCGACTGTATAGCATTCGGCCAATCAATGCTGATTCTGCATCGAACTTTTACATTCGAATAGCGAGTGGTACTCGATCAAGTATGAGTATTTCGAATACCATAGTATTTGATCGAATACCTACTCGATCGAGTACTACTCGCTCATCTCTAATCACTAGTCAACACCTACAATATGTCATTTATAAAAGTGGCTTCTTTGTAGTAGATGGCACTTTCTGGCCCAAGTGAAACTTCTCAATGTTCCTTGTTCATTAGAAAAAAAATTTTTGGAGTGAACTTGTTTAGTCCAACCTGAAACAGAATGAATCTTCAGAGGTTCACCCATCACTAGTCAACACCTACAATATGTCCTTTATATAAGTGACTTCTTTGTAGTAGATGGAACTTTTTAGCCCAAGTGAAATTTCTAAATTTTCCCCGTTTATTAGAAAAATTAGTTTTGGAGTGAACTTGTTTGGTCCAAAGTGGAAATGGGTCTTTTCAGGTCCCATGTAATAAATCGGAGATGGCATCTGTTAACAGTCTGGTCTTTTTACTGGATATCCGCCATGTTATCTGATTCAGCCTAAACATTACATGGCCTCTTATTATTACACTCTGGGACATGAACAGACCCTAGAGTATAATATATAGAATATATATATATATATATATATATATATATATATATATATATATATATATATATATATATATATATTGGCGAATGTAAGTGGTGAATCCCAAAAACTTCCAAACCCCAATTTTTTTGAAACTCCTAGTAGGGATCAAACAAACATCTATTTAGAGTGATACAAATGGAGAATTCAGGTTCTGCTTCCCTGTGGCTCCACACGTCCATAAAATGATCTTGTAGAATTCCAAAATCACCCTGGGAGGAGGGGAATGGAAGTTTTAATTGCAATAAAGTATATCAACTTGCCAGGATACATTGACCTACATCCATTGTTCTGTTTAATGTGATCATTTAGAGCAAGTACCTTGGAAATTGCTCATTGATGTCAAAACCCATTTGGTAATAGAATTTTTGCACTTAAACCTGGAATAAAATATTGGTAATTAAGCCGTATGACGCCGTGTCTGAGGAGCCCCGGACTTGTCACCGCTCCCGGGAGGAAACAAGATGATGTACACCACTCTGCAGATGTTCCATCTGATACAATACAGGCCTTTTGTAGCCACTGAGATTTACCTTCCTGACAGTTTTCTCTTGTTAAAAATGCCACCTGTACTAGTTAAATAAAGACTGGGTGGCAGCATGATGTATGGCGCGCTTCATACGTATGAAATATAGATGCGTCTCATTTACCTTCAGGACATTCCTAAGATCTGGTAAATTGGTAAGGGAATTGGGAAATGTTCTTCCTAGGACGAAAACAGATAAAACTATCGACTTTGCTTCTTGAAACCATTTTTAGGTCTTACGGATAAACCACTACTTATAATCTTTACATGAGCTCCAGATAGTCAGGATCTACAGAAAATAGAGATGTTAGTGCAGGAAATTGTTGTGTATATTTAGCTGATTAAATTAATTGCCAATTTACTCCAATTGTTAAGGAAATGGTTTACATTAAATTTTAAAGTTTAAGTTTAATTTTCGTAATGTCTGAAAAATAAGAGAACTTATTAAAGTAGTCATTATTTAAGTACAAAAAAATAATGATAAAGAAGAATTTAAAAAAATAAATTATCCGCTTAAAAATAGCAAATTAAAAAAAAATCTGAAAATCTTTGATGGGCCAATAGATCAGTATTTATTTTTGTAAAAGAAAATTAAAATGTTGTATGGTTTTTGGTTTTCAGTTAATAAGAAATAGAAGGAAAAAAAAAACATGATAAAAAATATAAATTATTCAAATAAAATATTAGGGACATATATTAAGAAATGAGCCTGAGAGTTTTGACCCAATTTCAGCCAAAGTTTGAGTACATGCCTAGCACCACATGTATTAAAGGGATTCTACCATTAAAAACCTTTTTTTTTTTTCTCATTGACACAACAGAATAGCCTTAAGAAAGTCTATTCTTCTCCTACCTTTAGATGCCTTCTCCGCCCTGCCATTCGTTTAAAATCCTGTTTTTCACCAGTATGCAAATGAGTTTGCTCACAGCACTGGGGGTGGTCCTCAGACAGAGTACTCTCCAGCGCCGTCTCCATCTTCTTTAGGAAAGGAGTCTTCACGCATCTTCTTTTGGTGGTGCCTTCAAACTTCTAGGCCTTGGGTCTAGGGAAAAACCGTTTGCCTGCCTGCCACAAGAAAATGGCCGCTTATGCAGTATTTTAAGAGACCATTTTCTTGTGGCCGGCGGGCATGCACAGTCTGCTATGCCCTAGGCCCGAGGCCTAGAAGTTTTAAGCCAATGCCAAAAGAAGACGTGTGAAGACCCTGTTCTTGAAGAAGATGAAGGCGGCATTGGAGAGTTCTCTCCCAGAATTGGGGATGCCCCCAGTGCTGTTTGACTGCTGGGGCCCACCCCCAGTACTGCTATAGAACTCATTTGCATACTGGCAAAAAACTGGATTTTAACCAAACAGCAGGATGGAGAAGACATCTAAAAGTAGGAGAAGGATAGCCTTTCTTAACGCTATTCCATCATGTCAATGAGACAAAAAAATAAGGTTTTTAATGGTAGAATCCCTTTAAGTGTTTAAAAGGAATGTACTGGCAACTTTTTATTTATTAATTAAAATTTAGACTGTAAAATCTCTCACTTTTATCTAATCTGTTTCTATTTTGTGACCTATAGATGGTTATGGGGGGGCAACCATCTTTTCTGAGCTTCTTTGCTCTATTAACAGCATTTAGTAATATGCTTTACAGAAATTCATAGCCCTAAGCAGCTGGGGCCAAAAATCAGATGAAGAAAGAAATCAATAAGTGCTTGAATTTTTTGGGGTACTGAGAGTGGTGGTTGCACGAATCCCCTATACATCCGTTTTTGTGAGGTTCCAGGGTGACACGGAGCCTTGTGTTGCTGGTAAAACTATTGTATAGCCCCATTTCTATATGGGAAGGATAAGGTTGAGATATAAGAGGGTCAACTGTACCTCTGTAGTCCAAGGGCTGGAGTCAGCCTTGTTTGTAGGTGCCGTATGGTGTTGTCATACCCTAGAGCCATATTTATGAAGTCATTGGCCCTGCATGCAATACAGTTCTACTGAAAATCAGTCGAACGTGTCTGATGTATCAGTAAAACCATTGTTGGAGTGAATGGGTCCATTGCCCACTAAAAATGTTCACCTTGACATGGATCCAGCACAACGTTATGGCCCTACGGTCATGAACTAGTTAAAAAACATCCCCACTACCCAATTATACTAGTAGTATAGTTCCTGTACATCAGTGTTTTCCAACCTTCTTGGACTCAAGGCAGAAAAAAATTCCAAAAGACAAAAAGTATCCTAAGTTGTCTAATAATGTTGCATCAAAGTACCTTCCGACCCAGAGTGTTGAGCACCCCTGTTGGGCGCCAAGGTGCCCTCGTTGGGACTAGGCACTATACACAAAGGAAGCTTCATTTAAATGTATTTCTACAATCTGAAGTTGTGTCTTAGTGTGAAGATGTTTTTTTCATGTTTGTTGTTTGTGATGTTTTAATCAAGAGACCTTAACCCAGATGCAGTCACTTGTATATGGTTCCTCTCCGCCGCTGCCGAAAGATCACAGCTCTGTTTTTAATAACTTGGACTGATCTCCTGATACTGTGATGAGCACCAGGGTGAATCCATTCTTGTGCAACTCGCTAACTTCTGCCTTGATTTTTACATTTTAATAAGAATTATAACCGTAATTAAGACGGTTGTAAAATCATTATCGAATTATTGAAAGACATTTGTAATTGCACAGTGAACCAAAGATTCTAAAGAGTCCATGGGGTACGGAGCGGAGTTCTAGACATATGAGTTCATCTATTAAAATAACCAAAAATTCACATGAATAATCTGTCTATTTTTCAGCATTGAGATGAAAAACTGCAACCTTTTCACATTAATTTCTCCGAGCTTCGGCTAATTGTTAAAGACGGTGCATCAAGAAGGTGATTTTAGTTTCATTAACTAAATGTTAGTCTGTAGAAAAGAAATCATCGCATTATGTTATACAATTATGTCACTATTAGTTTTTATAATAAAACTTCCCTGAAGCTGGCCATGTTAAAGGCATCCTTTTTTCTCAAAATGGAGATTGCAGCAGTGTGTGTCCGCTTTATGGCAGGTGCAACGAGTGGGAGATAATGGTCAGAAAAGTGTCCATAGGCTAATATAGTCTGTACAGTAGAGCTCTGATCTATCATTGAGCCATTGTCCTCAAATGGCATAGAGATGACTCTCCTGACCCCACCTACTCATCATAATGGATTATACCAGTGACCGCACTTTCTGATGATAGATTAGATTCTGATTAATAATAATAATAATAATAATTATAAAATCTCAGTGATCTTCTGAGCCTTGTCTTCTAATAATAATGGGGCAATCTTCTGAGCCTTGTCTTGGCAATCTGATGAGCCCACCCTTTGGGTTATTTGGGTTATTTTTCACCTCATTGTATAAATCATTTTAAAGGGATTGCCTGAGTAGTTAAATTTACTTTCTTTCCTCAAGCAAAGGCACCTCATAGCGTCCTGTAAATGGTTTTGGCGATCACAGCATGTTCGCTAAGCGTATTTTACCACAAATTGGGGATGGGATTCACTATACTCCTATCCACTTTGCTGTGACTTGTGAGAAGGTGGCAGGTAGAGTGCTGGAACCACAGTATATCTTCCCCAGGTTTCTGACATATGTGTGGTCCAGTGCAGGTCTTGAGTATGCCTCAGGCCAGGTGTAGGTCTGGGGCTTGTTATTGGGTCATAAAAGACTGCCAAGCCTGCACTTCAGAGCAGATCCTGGGAATGGGAGAAGGTGCTTGGGTCTGTCCTGGAGAGCTTAGTTTTGGTGAGACCAAACTGGCACTTGTGCTTTGTTTGGTTGTTTGGCCAGAAGTAAGCCACATGTACAGTTAGCCTTGTTCTGTATTAGTTCGAGCTCGGACGAGCAGGAGTTTAATTTTGCCTTTTGCCTGAAATTAAGGCTGTATTTTATTTTGCTTATTTTTGTACCTGACATGAAGGTTTATTTATTTTGCTGTTTGTACCACATTTTCTGTCCCTGCCTCTGACTGCTTGGGTCTGCACCACTGCTGCTAGCGAGCTACCTTCCCTACAGACTGTAAAACACAGTTTTTTTCCATGATGTTAATGCAGTGTGTTTACTGGGGGCCACAGCCTCCAGCAGTTTTTTCATGCTTAACTTGGGTGTTCCAGGATGGTTCCAACCTGGGTCATCTGATTGGAACAAGTCCTTGTCAATGGGGTTGCTGTGCCCCCCACCTCTCCCTATGCTATAGGGGTGTACTTTACTACAGTCTTCCAGCCAACATAGCAAACTGCCTGTGCAAACAAGAGAGGAAGGAGGGGGAAGAGCAACCCAAGGGACAAGGCCCTTGAGTTGGAATTGAAGCCAGCCTGGAATCCCCAGGTCCAGCATGGAAAAAAGCCAGAGGGAGGAAAGTAAATTTAACTCCCTGGAAAACCATTTGGTTGTTTCAGTGTATTGTATCTATCAGTGGGAAATGGCCTGTGGAAGAGCCTAATAGACATAGATGCCAGGCCTGGGGAACTTCTTCAGATCCTCAAATGCAATGGAAGGCCAACAGCACCCTGCAAACATTTGGCAGGGGCAACAATGTGGTTACAGAATGCCTACTTTGTCTAGCTGTCACAACTGCTATATACCATAGTATCTAAGGATCAGGCAACTGAGACTCAGGTTACCTCTAGTCCCAGCCATTGAAGAAGAGAGTAAGCCATTGAGCAAGTGATATAAATGTCAACTGGTGCCAATAGAGGTCAATTAATAATAATAATAATAATAATAATAATAATAATATTCCCTAATAAATGTTCTTTTTCTAACTTGCTACCGACTTGCCTAGAAGCTGATTCCTGACAGTCACGGGTTTTGTGTGGGAGCCCAATCTCCACTTGAAGTTGTGAATTCTTTTCATTTAACAAGTAATTCATTGTAATTAAAATAAAAATGAAATGGCTTTCAGCGCTGTCCGGAGAGAGAGTTTATCACCACTCTATTCTACTTATTTGAAGTCTAAAGTAATTTTGTATCCAATAAGGTACTTATGCAAATACCACGCTCCCGCATCGCCGAGGCAGAAGAGATCTCTCCATTATATTGCACTTTTTAATAGTGATAAGAAAAGATTTCCTCCGTTGGATTGTACACATCTTTACTGGATAGACTCCACTGGAAATTATACATAATTACTAATAGACTTGAACTATTACAGTCATATTGCAAATGATTTCAGCTTTTTGGATACATTGAAAAAGCAGTTTAGAATAACTTAAGAGTCAGACAGCCGGAGTGTTATGTAGACAAGGTATTGTGTATGGGAGCTGAGGCTATGCAAAGAGGGTGAAAAGAACTGAAAGGATATTCTAGTGAATGTTTTGTATGTAGATTTAGACTACAAGGTCATAGAATCCACTAATGTCTCCTGATATGATGGCACAGTCTACATATAGGTGGACTGGTTCGAAACTATTACCAATTTCCCAAAATGTTTGGGTTCTACTGGAATAGAGGTTTATGGGGTTGGACACCCATGAATCAGTCATTAGACCCCAATGAAGGTTCAGAAAAGTAATAAACCCCCATACTCATGTTCTTTACCTTTCCCAGGTTCTGCACCTGAAACCTGTAACTAGTGACACTTTGATAGACCAAAAGGAAAGTTGTGGGCAAACCTAATGAATATTTGCTAAATGAATCTCGCAAGGTTTGCCCATCACTCGTCCAATCATGACATGGTCTATAAGATCATCCAAGGCAATTCATGTTTCCCAACTTTCATTAGCCAATATCCCAAAGTTCCTGCATGTAGTCTACAGGAAAGATTTCTGCATGGCCATTCCCCCTTTTCATAAATCTGCCTCTTTGAGGTTTAACACCACCATTTTTTTGTGATATGGACATGAAATATGCAAGTCACGTCCCTTTTTCGTTATGTGACAGGCACATAAAGTCCTCGTGCCATATATAATATGACCAGAGCCTGCAAGATATGGTAGCATTCCTGGAGACCCACACTTCCGGGATTCCAGGTGGTTACTCTTTTTTCAGGAGCCTCCCAGACATTTCCGGAGAGTTGACAAGTATGGGTGTAATTGGAGAATGAACCTCCTATATAATAATGTGATGGACTAAAGGAAATCCAGTGCAATGTGGACTACAGTCAGATACTTCCCATCATTGACTCTCTCTTGGCTGTGTTACAGTTTAAGGGTACATTCACACGTAGGAATCAGAAGAAGACTCCTTTACGAATCTGCCTCCCATTGTCTTCAGCATCCTGTTTGATCTTTCTGCGGATTCCACAGCCCAAGGTCCCCTTCTGATTTTGCCCATTCATCTTAGCCTTTTCATCAGGTGCAACAGAATGTTGATTCCTTACTGAATACAATGGCGGAAAAAGTAGAGGAATTTCTCTGCAATTTCCACCATGTGAACGTATCCTTACATGTATGTTATTTGTAAAGCATTTAATATATATTGTCTATATGTGCTTGTAAAAATGATGTTATCAATGATAACCCTCCTGCCATGACCTCAGTGTTGGACTGGGGTGCCTACAGACCAATTGTAAAATTCATTGTGGGGCCCACTATTAGGCTACATAAAAATATTACCTAGACTCGATTGGCAAATTCCTAAATCTGTGTGGATAGTAGTAACATGCTGCCCAGTTTTTCCCTATGGCACTGTCAGTAGATCACAGACTTTTGAGGACCCCTATTTCAGCGTGATCTGCATTGGGCTCATATTTAGGGTTGAGCCGATCTTGAGATTTCAGGATCGATTTTAAAATCCGATTTCCAATCATTTTCCAGCCAATTCCGATCGTGAAATTTGCTCGATCGGGATCCGATCTTTCCCGATCCTGAACGCTCAACCCTAGTCAATGCTTCTCTATGGGAAAAGTCACTTTTAGGGTTGAACCGATCTTAAGATTTCAAAATCCGATTTCCGATCATTTTCCAGCCAATAGCGATCGCCATCATGAAATTTGCTCGATCGCCAATCAGGATCCGATCTTTTCCAAACTCGATCGCTCAATCCTGCTCATATTTCAACCAAACTCTCACGTGGACCTCACGTCTTGGTGTTGATGCTTCAATAAGTGTTATTTTAGCATCTTTCACAATAATATTCTCTTTTGCTTTACAGATCTGTTATTTTGATGGACTTACATGTGACTTTCTCCCTTTTTGTACGTTTTCAGATTGACAACATTTGTGCACAAATATCAATAGTTCAGAGGTAGTGATAGGTTACCTACGAATAGAAAGACCTCAACAACTGATTGTTTTGTACTTGCTTTAATAACATTTACCCCAGACTTTGTGATCTATTTTTTTATACAGATATATGGTTTTTGTACTAAGTAGACTGGTGACTGGCTTTTGCCTTGAACTAGAGAACACATAGCTCACCAAAAAATGAAATGTATTCAATATATTATACGTAGTAACAAATACAAGGTCTCATAAAGCTACACTGAAATAAAATGTAATATTTATAAGCACTGGAACATAGAGAGGGATGAAAGGTAACAGAAGTCACCAAGCACCCCATAAACTAAAAAACAATCACAAAAAGTGACAACACATCCCCCAAATGGGTGTTTTTTTTATTTTAATGTGACTATATGACTCATAATATGACTATGTGACTCATATGAATATGAGGGTTAAAGAGGTCATGTGACATGACTTGGGATGTAGGACAAAAGTCGAAAGACACTCAGACAGCTGTTTTGGTGTTCGCGGCCTTCTACAATACTAGTAGTGAACTCCTTGACCACTGAAAAGGACAAGGACCCCAAAACAGCTGTTTGTAGATGGGTTTCTCCATTGGAAAAGTTTTTTAAGGTTACACTTACATCCCCAGTCACGTTGCAAGATTTCTTTAAGAGTTGAATATCGTCTTATAGGGTTGTTATCGTCCAACAGAAGGCACTCGATGATAAAGTTGCTTTTTCCAAGGAATGAGAACTAAGTTCTACTGATAGATAATACATTAAAGCATGCATGTACATATTCCTTTAAGACATCCTAGAAGTCGTATAATATGATGATGTTATATGTGCTATACATACATTTAGGTTGGAAGCCTTGAGAAATATCTATGATTTCTCCTACATCATCCTCGATAGAAGAATCTTCATTTACGTAAATAGCATGGGATGCAATTCAGCTTGGTGCACGGAGCGCACTGTGTAAGACTGGTAGGGCCGACTTACAATCATCCATACCCTTCCAGGACAAGCTAATTAACTAAATGAGGCGACTTTGGCTCCTTTAACTGCTCCCCGGTGACTTGTTAGTGCGGATTGCTGTAAAATGGCTTGATAGTGCAATTTAACAGTTGTGGTATTTTTCTTGTGCTTGTGACATTGCAATTAAGACACCGGGAAGGATCACGGTCATAGATATGATGTAAATCTTATTGATTCCCTCCCTTAAAGTTGTTTGCTTGTGTCTTTCACATTTATGCAGGCAGACATACATGTTGGCCAATTGAAGACTATCGAGTTAGACATTTACATTAGTGATCGCCTGCAATGGTCAAAAGAGATATACTGGAAAATGTTGACAGCCTACAAGCAAGAGATAAAGATGTAGATGTGTCCCTCAATGTACTGAAATGGTGATCCACCAGAATTCTACCCGGCATCAGTGGGGAATTCACAAAATTCATGATAATGTTGACGTCCTATCATGAATAAAGTGCATTCCCCAGCGCCCGTGCTCTTCAGCTAAAATGTAATCCAGCTCCTTGGCATAAATGACTGGGTCCTGCCCATGCACTGACCCCTGCCCACTTTGAGAAAAGGGTTAAGGAATCATCCCTCCTCTTGGAACTATGTAAGTCATAGCTGGTGTTAAAAAGTTGCAAACATAGGGAATTTTCTAAACAAGAACCAATGCACTGGCCCATATTTCCGGTATGCACGGACTGTTGCGTGCCTATATTACACCTAAAATTTTTCATAAATTAAACAAAATTTGTGAGGAAAAAAAAAATTGCCACTGCGATCTGTCCAGGCGGTCTCCTATGTGAAACAGTAATTTCCAGGAAAACTAGCCAATCCTTTTGAACCCTACATCCATTTTCAGCTCTGATCATTGAGGAACATGAAGAACCTGATTCTCTTATCCATATCTTCTGAACCCCGGATTCTTGGGGTCATTTAGGTTATGTTCACCACCAAATGTGTCATGGTCCAACTTTTACAATGGATACCAAGGGAATCCCACTAATAATTGGGTCCATCATGTCTCTCCATTTTGATGTAAAATATGTAACACTATGGAAGGAGATTCCATCACAGTGGTGAACATATTGAGTGGTTTTTGCAGTATTGGTTGCAGTCCAGCTCCAGCTCCATGGGTTTCGTAAAAAATTCTAATTGGAGCCCAATTTTTGTAACTGAAAGTTAATTCCATTCCTCTAAGGCTGGGTTGACATCAGCGCTGGAACTCCATTTGGAGATTGTGTTCCCCTTTCCGCTTGAACAATGCAGAGAGTAAGAACTACAAGGATCACTTTTCTTTACGCATTTCTCGCCCCGAAAAGGTCAGAAGCCCAACGGACTTCATTATAGTTTATGGGATTCGCTGGTTTTCATTGGTCACAGTTTTTAACGTGGAAACCTGAACACAGTTGTAAACCGAACATAAACTGAGTTGTTTTGGTGGCAAGCACAAGAAATTCTGCAAAACCTATCAGAAAAATTAAAGTGATTTCCAGGCTCCGAAATTTATGCAACAAAATATTCTGCATGTGAAGGCACCTTAATGGCTAGTTCACACGGAGTTAACATGCGTGCATTCTGGCACGTATACATGTGTCAGAGTGTGAGCGCTCAAAACAGATCTCATTCATTTCAATGTGTTGTTACGGGCGTATAACGCGCATAATTTTGCTCCCGCAAAGTGGATGGTATTCATACGAATCCCATGCCCACTTTATGGAAAAAATTGCAACATGGACACACTGCGATTTCCAAAACCGTTGTGTTTTTTGAAAATCGCAGCATGTCAATTATATCTATGGAAACACCGGCGGCTTCCCCATAGATATAATGATAACAGAAAGTCCACGGAGGAAAACTCTGTGAACTTTCTGTTCAAAGCGCTGTGGGAAGAACCACGATCCGTTCACGCAGTGGTTGTTAGCGCTGCGTTTCTGGCCCGTGGGGCCTTAGCCTAAGGGGAGCTTTGGCTGAGAGAACCTGACTACAAAATAAACTGTTTGTAGTCAGGATTTACTAGCTAGGAACAAGCGCACAAACCCAAGGAACAAAATGGGGTTCAGGATGGAAATAAGGGATCGAGATTAGAGATGAGTGAACACTAAAATGTTCGGGGTTTGAAATCCGATTTGAACAGCCGCACACTGTTCGACTGTTCAAACGGGTTTCGAACCTCATTATAGTCTATGGGGGGAAATGCTCGTTTCAGGGGTACGCAACATTCAATCAAATTCTATTTACCAAGTCCATGAGTGAGGGTCGGGCTGGATTCTTCTCCGTGCAGCGTCCCCACGTCCTCTTCCGGCCTTGAATTCACTCTGCCAGGCATCGGGCCTGGGCAGAGCCAACTGCGCATGCCCACACTACAAGCGGACATGTGCAGTCGGCTTTGCCCAGGCCCGATGCCTGGCAGAGTGAATGCAGAGCCGGAAGAGGACGCGGGGATGTTGCGCAGGGAGAAGACTTCTAAAGGTAAGAGAAGAACCAGCATTGATTAGTCGACTGTATAGCATTCTGCCAATCAACACTGGTTCTGCATCGAATCTTAACTTCGAACAGCGAGTGGTACTTGATCGAGCACGAGTATTTCCGATCAAACACCTACTCGATCGAGTACTACTCGCTCATCTCTAATCGAGATCAAGTCTAATCATAGTGTTATATGTCATAGAACATTCCGGCAATCTTTGTCTAACGGAAGCCACTAAATATTCACTTATTAGATATTCTGTAACTTTTCATCGTGCCATAATTAGATTGAAATCGAGAAGAAACAAAAAAAATTAATTTCCATGTGATGGAAAAAGAACTCTTGGCATATTTCCGTAAATTACATGTTATTAGTCTTGTTAGTACAGTGGCTTTTTTTTCCGTATGTTGCGAGCCAGGTCTCTGCTGTTAACCTGTTTAATGTACAGTAACTATTTCTCCAGTAACAAGGAGAATGTGTATCTTTTGATTAGTGACTAATTAACCCAGCGAGATGTCCTCATAGAGAGACGCAATTCATTCCTTCTGATAATTACCGGTTGCTTTTCACGTTTATATAAAATCCTTCGTGTATCGTTCGGCATGTACAAAGGATGATATATGTATTACTGAATGGGATAATTTCCTAATGATTGGCTCCTGTAATTGTTGTGTTTGGGCTACATTGTATCTGCTGCACACAAACCAAGCCTATATGGTTGACAGTATAATGATATAAATACATGTTTGTAGGGTACTGGGTTGAGTTGGGGTAACTGTATGGGTTCACCTTAAGTCCTATGTAAAATTCTGAATAATACACCATGGAATCACCCCGAGAGATGTAAAAATATATTCTGCTAGTCTCTTATTATCCTTGACAAAAGGAAAGAAGAGACAAAAAACAATGAAAAGCCCATTTATGTAGATTACGTCTCCTACTGTTTTAGGCTATGATACCCATTATACCTGGATAGTCAAGAGGGGTATTCGATCTACCTCATAGGCTTCATATCTATCTACATGGACCATGCATGGTGGGAATTGTGGGAAAGAATAGGCCAGTAAGTGTTACTTGATGGACTAAGGAAAATTGTTCCTTCAGTGCTACCTTGTAAAAGGTAGATCGCTATAGATCAGACTTGGGATTAAACCAAACCAGAATATTTCCTCCAAAAGATAGGTGTTTTGGTGAAGCAGGGCACGTGCTGGCTAGGAGAAGGGTCAGGAGGGGTACTATGTCAAACATCAACCCAAGTGGCGATCAGACTATATCAGCATATCAAGAATTATAATCGTCATTGTTGGCCAGTAAGGAATGACACCCCCCCCCCCCCCGACAATACTCTTCTATAGCATGGTACTATTGGGGGGATGGCGGTGTTCCTTACTTTATTTTTGTTTTATAATGTAGATTGTGAGCCCCACATACAGCCCACAATGTACATTTGTTCCCTATCCATATGTCTCTTTGGAATATGGGATGGAAATCCATGCAAACACGGGGAGAACATACAAACTCCTTGCAAATGGTTTTATGCCCTTGGCGGGATTTGAACACCAGGACTCTAGTGCTGCAAGGCTGCAGTGCTAACTAGAGATGAGAGAACAGTGTTCTATCAAACACATGTTCGATCGGATATCAGGGTGTTCGCCATGTTCGAATCGAATCGAACACCGCGTGGTAAAGTGCGCCAAAATTCGATTCCCCTCCCACCTTCCCTGGCGCCGTTTTTGCACCAATAACAGCGCAGGGGAGGTGGGACAGGAACTACGACACCGGGGGCATTGAAAAAAATTGGAAAAAGTCATTGGCTGCCGAAATCAGGTGACCTCCATTTTAGACGAATAGTGGATTTCAAATCCGGGTCATTTGAGAATGTGAACTTTGTGACTATGAGACAGGGATAGCTGTACAGGCAGGGATAGCTAGGGATAACATTTATTTAGGGGGGAATGTTATTAAAAATAACTTTTTGGGGCTCTATCGGGTGTGTAATTGTGATTTTTGTGAGATAAACTTTTTCCCATAGGGATGCATTGGCCAGCGCTGATTGGCCGAATTCCGTACTCTGGCCAATCAGTGCTGGCCAATGCATTCTATTGGCGTGATGAAGCAGTGCTGAATGTGTGTGTTTAGCTCAACTACACCGGTGGAGTAGTTAAGCTAAGCACACAGATTCAGCTCTGCTTCAATCAGCGCTGGCCAATGCATTCTATTAGCTTGATGAAGCAGAGTGTGCACAAGGGTTCAAGCGCACCCTCGGCTCTGATGTAGCAGAGCCGAGGCTGCACAAGGGTTCAAGCGCACCCTCGGCTCTGATGTAGCAGAGCCGAGGGTGCACTTGAACCCTTGTGCACCCTCGGCTCTGCTACATCAGAGCCGAGGGTGCGCTTGAACCCTTGTGCACCCTCGGCTCTGCTACATCAGAGCCGAGGGTGCGCTTGAACCCTTGTGCACACTGTGCTTCATCAAGCTAATAGAATGCATTGGCCAGCGCTGATTGGCCAATGCATTCTATTAGCCCGATGAAGTAGAGCTGAATGTGTGTGCTAAGCACACACATTCAGCACTGCTTCATCACGCCAATACAATGCATTAGCCAGTGCTGATTGACCAGAGTACGGAATTCGGCCAATCAGCGCTGGCTCTGCTGGAGTAGGCGGAGTCTAAGATCGCTCCACACCAGTCTCCATTCAGGTCCGACCTTAGACTCCGCCTCCTCCGGCAGAGCCAGCGCTGATTGGCCGAAGGCTGGCCAATGCATTCCTATGCGAATGCAGAGACTTAGCAGTGCTGAGCCAGTTCTGCTCAACTACACATCTGATGCACACTCGGCACTGCTACATCAGATGTAGCAATCTGATGTAGCAGAGCCGAGGGTGCACTAGAACCCCTGTGCAAACTCAGTTCACGCTAATAGAATGCATTGGCCAGCGCTGAGCACACACATTCAGCTCTACTTCATCGGGCTAATAGAATGCATTGGCCAGCGCTGATTGGCCAGAGTACGGAACTCGACCAATCAGCGCTGGCTCTGCTGGAGGAGGCGGAGTCTAAGATCGCTCCACACCAGTCTCCATTCAGGTCCAACCTTAGACTCCGCCTCCTCCAGCAGAGCCAGCGCTGATTGGCCGAATTCCGTACTCTGGCCAATCAGTGCTGGCCAATGCATTCTGTTGGCGTGATGAAGCAGTGCTGAATGTGTGTGTTTAGCTCAACTACACCGGTGGAGTAGTTGAGCTAAGCACACAGATTCAGCTCTGCTTCAATCAGCGCTGGCCAATGCATTCTATTAGCTTGATGAAGCAGAGTGTGCACAAGGATTCAAGCGCACCCTCGGCTCTGATGTAGCAGAGCCGAGGCTGCACAAGGGTTCAAGCGCACCCTCGGCTCTGATGTAGCAGAGCCGAGGGTGCACTTGAACCCTTGTGCACCCTCGGCTCTGCTACATCAGAGCCGAGGGTGCGCTTGAACCCTTGTGCAGCCTCGGCTCTGCTACATCAGAGCCGAGGGTGCACTTGAACCCTTGTGCACCCTCGGCTCTGCTACATCAGAGCCGAGGGTGCGCTTGAATCCTTGTGCAGCCTCGGCTCTGCTACATCAGAGCCGAGGGTGCGCTTGAACCCTTGTGCACCCTCGGCTCTGCTACATCAGAGCCGAGGGTGCGCTTGAACCCTTGTGCACCCTCGGCTCTGCTACATCAGAGCCGAGGGTGCGCTTAAACCCTTGTGCACACTCTGCTTCATCAAGCTAATAGAATGCATTGGCCAGCGCTGATTGAAGCAGAGCTGAATCTGTGTGCTTAGCTCAACTACTCCACCGGTGTAGTTGAGCTAAACACACACATTCAGCACTGCTTCATCACGCCAACAGAATGCATTGGCCAGCACTGATTGGCCAGAGTACGGAATTCGGCCAATCAGCGCTGGCTCTGCTGGAGGAGGCGGAGTCTAAGGTCGGACCTGAATAGAGACTGGTGTGGAGCGATCTTAGACTCCGCCTCCTCCAGCAGAGCCAGCGCTGATTGGTCGAGTTCCGTACTCTGGCCAATCAGCACTGGCCAATGCATTTCTATGGGGAAAAGTTAGCTTGCGAAAATCGCAAACTGACAGGGATTTCCATGAAATAAAGTGACTTTTATGCCCCCAGACATGCTTCCCCTGCTGTCCCAGTGTCATTCCAGGGTGTTGGTATCATTTCCTGGGGTGTCATAGTGGACTTGGTGACCCTCCAGACATGAATTTGGGTTTCCCCCTTAACGAGTTTATGTTCCCCATAGACTATAATGGGGTTCGAAACCCATTCGAACACTCGAACAGTGAGCGGCTGTTCGAATCGAATTTCGAACCTCGAACATTTTAGTGTTCGCTCATCTCTAGTGCTAACCACTGAGCCACTGTGTGGCCCCTGTAGCATTCCTTACTTCCCAGCGATGATGTTGAGCTGTAAGGCCCTGCTCTTTTAACAATAAATGGATACTGGCGCCAAAACTACCGATATCTCCAGCACCCGGGCGCATACTGTCAAAGATGGTATATAAAACCGCCAGTGCCAAAGGATGTGAAAGGTCCCATTTAAAGCAGAAGCTATACTGTACACCGTAGAGTACCTGCTTAACAGGACAGCCTTGTAGGTCTTTGGGTAGATCATCAATATCAGATTGGTAGGGGTTGAACACCCAACACCCCTATTGGGTGGTAAGGAGTGTTCCCCTTGGCAGTACTCTTCTATAGCATTGTAATATTGGGCAGGAGGGAGGCGTTCATTACTGCCCAGCAATGGCACTGAGCTGTAAGCCCCTGCCCTATATACCTAACAGTAAAGGGATATTGATGCCGAAACTACCAATATCTTCGGCACCTGGGCGCAATCTGTCAAGCTGACGGTATATAAAGCCGCCAGTGCCAGAGGATGTGATAGGTCCCCTATAAATCAGAAGCTATACTGTACACCATAAAGCACCAACTTCACAGGACAGCCTTGTAGGACTTTGGTTAGATCATCAATATCAGATTGGTAGGAGTTAAACACCCAGCACCCCTGCTGATCAGCTGTATTAAGATGCCGCGGCACATGGCTCACGGGTCATGCTGCTCCCTCTTTTCAGGCCACTTTTACTGGTCAAACATTGTAATCCAAATTTTTTTGAAAATTCATAAAGAACCCATTTTGTTGCAAATGGGTTTGGTGACCTCACGTAGACGTTAGCGTCTTCCATTCTGAACTCAGGGGACAAACTAAAGCAGCGGGTGAATGGCGGAGACGTGAGTGTCAGTATTATTTTTATTTTTCCTGATTTCCATGCCCACACCAGACCACTTTATTTCATGGTTGCTTCTGGACAGCGCCATTCTTAAAGTTTTAAAAGCATTGCTGTAATTTCCTGCATATTTGACAGGTCCATAAAAAAGGGAAATGGTAATTGTAGCTCACACAGCTGGTTAATAAAGTTTTCAATTTTCTTTTCACTGTCAGACAAGTCAGATTTGTAGAGCGCGGTGCAGAGCGCTGGAACAAGAATCGAATGACTCCAGGTAAATGCTCACAGTGGGGACTCTTTGAAGCGAGATCACATGAAGTCCTTAAAATAATCTATGGAAGTGCTTTTTAAGCTCTAAAGTCCTTTAATATTCAATTCCCAATAATGTTTTTCTTACGTTCCGCTCAGCACCGATCAATAGATGTAAATGTTTCCTTCACCATCTCCCCATTGTGTGTCAAAGAGATTTTAAGGCTTTAGCACGGCGCAGCCTGTGACAAACCACTCAATAGTCTTAATGCTTATGGAAATGAAAGACAATCTGGGAAGAAAGTCGCTATATACATATCAAAGTCCGCCAACAATGAATTTCAAAGCCTTCTGGATCCCGCTCGGTTCACAGAACAGGTTATTATTATCATCACTTATACAATGTTTAGTTATTATTACTTTATGTTTTTTAGGAACTTGATTTTTTACTTTTTTTCTTTCTTATTTTTTTTTTCACATTTTTGACTCTGAGCCAGAGATTCAGAATGAGTTGATGAAAAACCTCTATAGCAGGGGTAGGCGAGCTGTTTTGTAAGGCATCCCGATTTAAATGAAACAATAAAAAATGAGGTACTTGAAGTGCCGCAATATAGTTATCAGGCCGACAACCGCTATACTAAAGTCATATACCACAAACCATAAGACAGAAGTGCTGCCACCAGATGCTTCTGGACACATGTGGTTACTACTGTTTCCCAGGGCGCACCTGTGCTTTTCCAAAAGAAGCCATTGAAGTCCATGTACAGCCCCCAAATGTATGTGTCCAGGAACACCATATGTTAGTACCCTTAGGGTGATAACACACAGCTATAACGGCATCCAATCCTAGGACACTGGTACTTTCACTTTGTTGTACAGGTGCACTCAAATGCATGAATTTTTATCGGAAATCTGCCTACATTTTTTGTGCAAAAACATATCATCATACAGAATAATGTCCCATATTGGCCCCTTCACACAGTATAATGTCCCATAGTGGCCCCTCCACATAGTATAATGTCCCATATTGGCCCCTTCACACAGTATAATGTCCCATAGTGGCCCCTTCACACAGTATAATGTCCCATAGTGGCCCCTCCACATAGTATAATGTCCCATATTGGCCCCTTCACACAGTATTATGTCCCCATAGTGGCCCCTTCACACAGTATAATGTCCCATAGTGGCCCCTCCACATAGTATAATGTCCCATATTGGCCCCTTCACACAGTATAATGTCCCATAGTGGCCCCTCCACATAGCATAATGTCCCATAGTGGCCCTCCAAATTTTATAATGCCCCATAGTGGCCCCAGTACGCAGTATTATGCCCCATAGTGGCCCCTGCACACAGTATTATGCCCCAAAGTGGCTTCTGCACACAGTATTATGTCCCATAGTGGCCTCTGCACACAGTATTATGCCCCATAGTGGCCCCTGCACACAGTATTATGTCTCATAGTGGCCCCTGCACACAGTATAATGCCCCATAGTGGCTTCTGCACACAGTATTATGTCCCATAGTGGCCTCTGCACACAGTATTATGTCCCATAGTGGCCCCTGCACACAGTATAATGCCCCATAGTGGCCTCTGCACACAGTATTATGTCCCATAGTGGCCCCTGCACACAGTATAATGCCCCATAGTGGCCTCTGCACACAGTATAATGCCCCATAGTGGCCTCTGCACACAGTATAATGCCCCATAGTGCCCCCTCCACACAATATAATGCCCCATAGTGGCCCCTGCACACAGTATTATGTTCTATAGCGGCCCCTGCACACAGTATTATGCCCCATAGTGGCCCCTGTACACAGTATTATACCCCATAGTGCCCCCTCCACACAGTATAATGTCCCATAGTGGCCCCTCCACACAGTATAATGTCCCATAGTGGCCCCTGCACACAGTATAATCTTAGAGGCTTTACAAAAGTCAGTCATCTGATGAATGTAGCCAGATTAGTTAGGTTTGACAGGAAAATTTGTTTCAAATCAGAAGTGTGAGAGAAGTCGATCATTACACTCTTCAGGCCTCACTGTATAATAATCGAAGGACATGGAGGTTATAAAAAGATAAAAAGAACATCTTCTGACATCTCAGTCTTCTTCCCAGCCATCCACCATGTTTTCTGGACGCTGAGCCTGTGATTGGACCTCAGTGATCACATGGGGATGTCCATGTCATCAGACCTCCACATCACCATCGAGCACTATGATTGAACTTCCAAAGTCATGTGGGGGAATAGTGAGGTCATCCATTATGCTTTGATAATAAAGTATATGCACATACATACATACTGTGTCTTCAAAGTCTGATAACATTGGCGTCCCACAGATGACCTTGGGACTGCAAAACATGGTGGACTACGAAACTGGAATGCCGAAGGATGCTGTGGTAGAGCACAGGAAGGATAGGGGCTTCTTTTTTATTTTGTTATCCACTTTCACTGTATAACAATTAAATCAAGTGGATTTGTCATACTCCAACAATTTTGGGTTTGGATGAACCTGAATTTTTTGCCACCCAGTTTGGCCATCTCTACTTACATATCTGCTCATGTCCAGCTAAGAGAGGCAATGCCAAAGGAGTCGGACGCATCTGTGCAAATTCTATAAGAAAGAACATTTCATTTTTACAATAAAACCAGAATCCTCCATTGACTATAAAAGCTGCATTTTCCATCAAATATTAAACTGCGGTATCAGATGCTGGAATAATACTTTGTATTAAAATCTGTTTCCTACTTTACTCAAGAACAAGGAATTTCTGGCTAATGATAGTGTACTGCACAGGGAAAGCAGTGGAAAATAGTTCATATATATGTAAATGCAGTCATTTACCTGCGATCTACTTGTGTATTAGGAATTAATAGGAGATTTGGATTATTCCCCCACCGATCTGCAAGTAATACCGCAGTCATGGACGGGAAGGCAAACCTATTGTTTTCTGTCATTATCCTTTTCTAGGCTCCCAATGCTTCTAGTCAGTTTCCCTGCAGAACTCTGGTATATTTACTGATATTTATTGTATATACATAGTAGCTGTACAGTATACGCATCAAGGTGATGGCTTTGTGTCACAAAGTGAACCCTATTAATATTGGATACTTATTATAATGGGTCTTTTTTACTTGCAAATTTTCAATATTTTTGGATTTCACAATCTCTTCTTGCTGTCATTGAGTGTTCACTGTCAGTGGATAAATATCTATTATTGATCATGTGATGTGCACACGGTGCTGGGATAGGGCGCGTTGTATATGCTATTGTATTCCATTTATCGTCTTCCTTCAACTTTATAGACATCTTTTGAATCTCATTGTAAGATCTGGCTTCGGTGGAGTTGTGTCTTACATAGGGTTGAGCGATTGGGACAGGAAAAGATCGGATTCCGATCGGTAATCGAGTAAATTTCACAATTGCGATCGGAATGCCGATCCTGATCTTTTCCAGCGGGATCGAGGTTGGAGGTTATCTCAAGATCAGCTCAACCCTAAAAGCGATTTTTCCCATAGAGAAGCATTGACTAGGGTTGAGCGATCGGGATTGGACAAGATCGAATTCCAATCGGCAATCGAGCAAATTTCATGATCGGGATCGGCTGCAAAATGATAGGAAATCAGATTTTAAAATCAATCCTGAAATCTCAACCCTAGTCCTACATAGTTCAAAGCTAGAGCTTCACAAGCCGGTTCATAGCAAACTGGGTCTGGCCAAAACCCAAATTTTTGTTGATCGTCACTCACTGTTAGACTATGGTCCCACGTAATGGGCCACAGCAAGTGCTACAGGAAGAACTGCAGTGGCACAGAAAGTCCTTCCGTTTCCATTAAATTTATAGGGAACCACCAGCATTTCCATAAGTACAGTCGACTTGCTGCAATTTCCAAATCCGCGTCGGCTTTGGAAATCACAGTGTGTCCGCTGCACATATATGATGGGATATGTGGATGGGATTCAAGTTTTTACAATACCGGAATATAATAATCAGACACCCAGGGGAGGTGCGGAAAAATAATGAACAGTCATACTCACCTCTCCTGCACTCCGTTGTGGGATTTGGTTCCGGGTTGATGTACAACCTCTTGGATAATGTCATAGCACAGACCACTGACCTCACCTGCTAACATCACCCACTGACACCACCCAGGAGACCAGAAGAGGTTTGTAGGCCATGAGCGAACATCACATATTGCAAGGGAGCCCTGGAAAGGAGGCGAGTATGAGTGTTCATTATTTCTCTGCACCTTACCCGAACCTCTAATTATTATACTCGGGAGTCTGAAGAGTCCTCAGTGTATAATAATACCACTTCTATGTCAGATGGAACAAGTAAAAATGGGGTCATTTCCCAATATTTTTTAGCTAACTATCATGTAAAGTCTCCCTATATAACAATACCCTATAAATAGCCCCAGCGCTCATAAACTACATGAAAAGTTAGAAAACTTCTTAATCTAAAACCCAACATCTACATGGAGAAAAGACGATATTCATGCCCTCGGATTTTATATGACTTGTCTTGAACTGAAATAGCTTCGGAGCCTGTGCCAGGTTTTATAATGATCCGTCACTCCTAACACAGCTTTACAAACAGGCAATTTCTGTCAACCTCATCATGCCACAAAGGGCCATTTGCTGAAGAAATATTGAGGAAGGCAGTCATTATCCGCAAGCATGTTCTAGCACAAAGCACAGAGACTGCAACTTTTTCACAAAGAGAATTTTACCTGAAATTCCTAAATTGTCCTAATGCATTAAATAGGGCGACGGCGGCGAATTCATAGAAACAGGTAAACAACCATAAAAAGGCTTTATACCCGTGATTAATGAGCGCAAATTAAAGATGGGCCGCATTCAGGATGTATCACCGGCGGCTCCCTCCATCCTTCACTAGCACAGACCCGATCATAAACTTATCTCAAATACCAAAACATTAAATTGTGTCAGCCTTAATTAGCGCCCCCACCAGACGACATTAATCTCCTACCTTCAGGCCAGGGATAATCTCTCCTGGCTATTTAACAGCCTTGCCAAAAAATATTTCTAGCTTGTTACACGACTTTGTCATTATTCAATGCAGAAGGTTCTAGAGAAAATTGCAAAACATAAAGAAGGCTGGAGAAAAACCTTATCCGAGAAGAGGATTAAGGGAAACACGGAAAATTGCCAATCGCAAATGGACTTATTAATCATGGCTTGTGGGCCAGAAATCTGGGAAGCCACCATTTTTGTTGCAAGTCAGAATTTTTTGCAAAATTGAAGTTTACGCCACACAGGCTGCTTTCCTCAAAGGGTGCACGGGTGAAAGCCCTGCCAGATTAGTCATAAATGATGCCAGAAATCAGTGCCGACAAGGATCAATGTCAGGTTCTGTTTAGGCCCATAGTTTTGGTAATGATGCTATCTATTTTTACGCTATCTATGGACCTGTACAAGTCAATGACCCCATACACACATCAGTGTCCAGGCTGTAGAAATGAGTCACAAAATATGGAGGAGATCCTACTCCTGTCTGTTTTTGTGACTTGTCCCATTCATTCAAGTATCTGGGGAAAAAAAAGCCCAGACAGACACCAATCTTCTCTGTTTCACAGACCCATACACTGCATACGGTCATATACATGTAACTTTAGACCCACCAACCCTAGATAACAGCCTAATCTGTGACTAGTTCTGCATTTTGTCATAAATTAGGCGTATAATCTGGCAGATTAGAGATTATCAAGATATTATTAATAGAGATGAGCGAACACTAAAATGTTCGAGGTTCGAAATTCGATTCGAACAGCCGCTCAATGTTCGTGTGTTCGAATGGGTTTCGAACCCCATTATAGTCTATGGGGAACAGATACTCGTTAAGGGGGAAACCCAAATCCGTGTCTGGAGGGTCACCAAGTCCACTATGACACCCCAGGAAATGATGCCAACACCTCTGGAATGACACTGGGACAGCAGGGGAAGCATGTCTGGGGGCATCTAACACACCAAAGACCCTCTATTACCCCAACATCACAGCCTAACAACTACACACTTTACACACTCAATACCACCTCTCTGACAGTAGGAAAACACCTTGAAACATGTGTATTTGGCACTTGCAGTGAGGAGAGCTTGTCACCAGCAGTGAATTTGGCCCTTGTAGTAAGTTGAGGTTGGCACCAACATTTGTTTTGAAAATCAGGGTGGATTGAGCCTCTAACCAGCAGAGTTTGGGCAAATTCATGGTGGAGGGAGCCTCTAAACACCCCAGTTTGGGCAAATTCATGGTGGAGGGAGCCTCTAAAAACCCCAGTTTGGACCAATTCATGGTGGAGGGAGCCTCTAACCAGCCCAGTGTGGGCAAATTCATGGTGGAGGGAGCCTCTAAAAAACCCAGTTTGGACCAATTCATGGTGGAGGGAGCCTCTAACCAGCCCAGTTTGGGCAAATTCATGGTGGAGGGAGCCTCTAACCAGCCCAGTTTGGGCAAATTCATGGTGGAGGGAGCCTCTAAAAAACCCAGTTTGGACCAATTCATGGTGGAGGGAGCCTCTAACCAGCCCAGTTTGGGCAAATTCATGGTGGAGGGAGCCTCTAACCAGCCCAGTTTGGACCAATTAATGGTGGAGGGAGCCTCTAACCAGCCCAGTTTGGACCAATTAATGGTGGAGGGAGCCTCTAACCAGCCCAGTTTGGACCAATTAATGGTGGAGGGAGCCTCTAACCAGCCCAGTTTGGACCAATTAATGGTGGAGGGAGCCTCTAACCACCCCAGTTTGGACCAATTCATGGTGGAGGGAGCCTCTAAACAGCCAAGTTTGGACCAATTCATGGTGGAGGGAGCCTCTAAAAACCCCAGTTTGGACCAATTCATGGTGGAGGGAGCCTCTAACCAGCCCAGTTTGGGCAAATTCATGGTGGAGGGAGCCTCTAAACAGCCCAGTTTGGGCAAATTCATGGTGGAGGGAGCCTCTAACCAGCCCAGTTTGGACCAATTAATGGTGGAGGGAGCCGCTAAACAGCCCAGTTTGGGCAAATTCATGGTGGAGGGAGCCTCTAAACAGCCCAGTTTGGACCAATTCATGGTGGAGGGAGCCTCTAAAAAACCCAGTTTGGACCAATTCATGGTGGAGGGAGCCTCTAAACAGCCCAGTTTGGGCAAATTCATGGTGGAGGGAGCCTCTAACCAGCCCAGTTTGGACCAATTAATGGTGGAGGGAGCCTCTAAACAGCCAAGTTTTGGGAAATTCATGGTGGAGGGAGCCTCTAACCAGCCCAGTTTGGACCAATTCATGGTGGAGGGAGCCTCTAAACAGCCCAGTTTGGGCAAATTCATGGTGGAGGGAGCCTCTAAAAAACCCAGTTTGGACCAATTCATGGTGGAGGGAGCCTCTAACCAGCCCAGTTTGGACCAATTCATGGTGGAGGGAGCCTCTAAACAGCCAAGTTTGGACCAATTCATGGTGGAGGGAGCCTCTAAAAACCCCAGTTTGGACCAATTCATGGTGGAGGGAGCCTCTAACCAGCCCAGTTTGGGCAAATTCATGGTGGAGGGAGCCTCTAAACAGCCCAGTTTGGGCAAATTCATGGTGGAGGGAGCCTCTAAACAGCCCAGTTTGGACCAATTAATGGTGGAGGGAGCCGCTAAACAGCCCAGTTTGGACCAATTCATGGTGGAGGGAGCCTCTAAAAACCCCAGTTTGGACCAATTCATGGTGGAGGGAGCCTCTAAAAAACCCAGTTTGGACCAATTCATGGTGGAGGGAGCCTCTAACCAGCCCAGTTTGGACCAACTAATGGTGGAGGGAGCCTCTAAACAGCCAAGTTTGGACCAATTCATGGTGGAGGGAGCCTCTAAAAACCCCAGTTTGGACCAATTCATGGTGGAGGGAGCCTCTAACCAGCCCAGTTTGGACCAATTAATGGTGGAGGGAGCCTCTAACCAGCCCAGTTTGGACCAATTAATGGTGGAGGGAGCCTCTAACCAGCCCAGTTTGGACCAATTAATGGTGGAGGGAGCCTCTAACCACCCCAGTTTGGACCAATTCATGGTGGAGGGAGCCTCTAAACAGCCAAGTTTGGACCAATTCATGGTGGAGGGAGCCTCTAAAAACCCCAGTTTGGACCAATTCATTGTGGAGGGAGCCTCTAACCAGCCCAGTTTGGGCAAATTCATGGTGGAGGGAGCCTCTAACCAGCCCAGTTTGGGCAAATTCATGGTGGAGGGAGCCTCTAACCAGCCCAGTTTGGACCAATTAATGGTGGAGGGAGCCGCTAAACAGCCCAGTTTGGGCAAATTCATGGTGGAGGGAGCCTCTAAACAGCCCAGTTTGGACCAATTCATGGTGGAGGGAGCCTCTAAAAAACCCAGTTTGGACCAATTCATGTTGGAGGGAGCCTCTAAACAGCCCAGTTTGGGCAAATTCATGGTGGAGGGAGCCTCTAACCAGCCCAGTTTGGACCAATTAATGGTGGAGGGAGCCTCTAACCAGCCCAGTTTGGACCAATTAATGGTGGAGGGAGCCTCTAACCAGCCCAGTTTGGACCAATTAATGGTGGAGGGAGCCTCTAACCACCCCAGTTTGGACCAATTCATGGTGGAGGGAGCCTCTAAACAGCCAAGTTTGGACCAATTCATGGTGGAGGGAGCCTCTAAAAACCCCAGTTTGGACAAATTCATGGTGGAGGGAGCCTCTAACCAGCCCAGTTTGGGCAAATTCATGGTGGAGGGAGCCTCTAAACAGCCCAGTTTGGGCAAATTCATGGTGGAGGGAGCCTCTAACCAGCCCAGTTTGGACCAATTAATGGTGGAGGGAGCCGCTAAACAGCCCAGTTTGGGCAAATTCATGGTGGAGGGAGCCTCTAAACAGCCCAGTTTGGACCAATTCATGGTGGAGGGAGCCTCTAAAAAACCCAGTTTGGACCAATTCATGGTGGAGGGAGCCTCTAAACAGCCCAGTTTGGGCAAATTCATGGTGGAGGGAGCCTCTAAAAAACCCAGTTTGGACCAATTCATGGTGGAGGGAGCCTCTAACCAGCCCAGTTTGGACCAATTAATGGTGGAGGGAGCCTCTAAACAGCCAAGTTTGGACCAATTCATGGTGGAGGGAGCCTCTAAAAACCCCAGTTTGGACCAATTCATGGTGGAGGGAGCCTCTAAACAGCCCAGTTTGGGCAAATTCATGGTGGAGGGAGCCTCTAAAAAACCCAGTTTGGACCAATTCATGGTGGAGGGAGCCTCTAACCAGCCCAGTTTGGGCAAATTCATGGTGGAGGGAGCCTCTAAACAACCCAGTTTGGGCAAATTCATGGTGGAGGGAGCCTCTAACCAGCCCAGTTTGGACCAATTAATGGTGGAGGGAGCCGCTAAACAGCCCAGTTTGGGCAAATTCATGGTGGAGGGAGCCTCTAAACAGCCCAGTTTGGACCAATTCATGGTGGAGGGAGCCTCTAAAAAACCCAGTTTGGACCAATTCATGGTGGAGGGAGCCTCTAAACAGCCCAGTTTGGGCAAATTCATGGTGGAGGGAGCCTCTAAAAAACCCAGTTTGGACCAATTCATGGTGGAGGGAGCCTCTAACCAGCCCAGTTTGGACCAATTAATGGTGGAGGGAGCCTCTAAACAGCCAAGTTTGGACCAATTCATGGTGGAGGGAGCCTCTAAAAACCCCAGTTTGGACCAATTCATGGTGGAGGGAGCCTCTAACCAGCCCAGTTTGGGCAAATTCATGGTGGAGGGAGCCTCTAACCAGCCCAGTTTGGACCAATTAATGGTGGAGGGAGCCGCTAAACAGCCCAGTTTGGACCAATTCATGGTGGAGGGAGCCTCTAAAAACCCCAGTTTGGACCAATTCATGGTGGAGGGAGCCTCTAAAAAACCCAGTTTGGACCAATTCATGGTGGAGGGAGCCTCTAACCAGCCCAGTTTGGGCAAATTCATGGTGGAGGGAGCCTCTAACCAGCAGAGTTGTGGGAAAGCAGGGTGGAGGGAGCCTCTAACCAGCAGAGTTGGTGGAAATCAGGGTGGAGGGAGCCTCTAACCAGCAGAGTTGGGGGAAATCATGTTGGAGGGAGCCTAGTATTAGCAGAATTGTGCAACGCTTATGGTGGATGAGTATGAGGATGCGGAGGAATTGGAGAGGTTGAGTACAGACATGGAGTTTCATGTTGGGGTGCTTTACACAGGTGGGCACAAAAATGAAGGCTCTATCCAGTGGTGGTTCATTTTTATCAAAGTGAGCCGGTCGGCACTCTCAGCTGACAGACGGGTGCGCTTGTCAGTGATGATGCCACCGGCTGCACTGAACACCCTCTCAGATAGGACGCTGGCGGCAGGACAGGACAGCACCTCCAAGGCATATAGGGCAAGTTCAAGCCACAGGTCCAACTTCGACACCCAATACGTGTAGGGCGCAGAGGGGTCGGAGAGGACAGGGCTGTGGTCGGAAAGGTATTCCCGCAACATGCGCCTATACTTCTCACGCCTGGTGACACTAGGACCCTCCGTGGCGGCACTTTGGCGAGGGGGTGCCATCAAGGTGTCCCAGACCTTAGACAGTGTGCCCCTCGTTTGTGTGGACCGGTGAGAACTTGGTTGCCTACTGGAGGAACTGCCCTCCCTGCCGCCAACGTCACATGCTGGAAACATCTCCATCATATTCTGCACCAATTGCCTGTGGCAAGCATTGATGCGATTGGCCCTCCCCTCTACCGGAATAAAAGACGAGATGTTGTTTTTATACCGGGGGTCAAGGATAGCAAAGATCCAGTACTGGTTGTCCTCCATGATTTTGACAATACGCTTGTCGGTTGTAAAGCACCCCAACATGAACTCAGCCATGTCTGCCACAGTGTTAGTTGGCATGACTCCTCTGGCCCCACCAGAAAGTTCAATCTCCATTTCCTCCTCATCCTCCATGTCTACCCATCCGCGCTGCAATAATGGGACGATTCGAAGTTGCCCGGAAGCCTCCTGTATCACCATCACATCATCGGACAACTCTTCTTCCTCCTCCTCCTCCTCCTCCTCCTCCATTAAACGCAGTGAAGCGGACAGATGTGTGGACCTACTCTCCAGCTGTGACGGATCGGATGCTATCCCTAACTCCTTTGTGTGATCTGAGTTATCCCTGATGTCAATCAGGGATTCTCTCAGAACACACAAGAGCGGGATTGTAAGGCTCACCATCGCATCCTCAGAGCTCACCCTCCTTGTGGACTCCTCAAAGACCCGTAGGATGTCACAAAGGTCTCTCATCCATGGCCACTCATGGATGTGAAACTGAGGCAGCTGACTTTGTGGCACCCTAGGGTTTTGTAGCTGGTATTCCATCAAAGGTCTCTGCTGCTCAACCACTCTATTCAACATCTGAAACGTTGAGTTCCAGCGTGTGGGGACGTCGCACAAAAGCCGGTGTTGTGGCACATGCAGGCGTTGCTGGAGAGATTTTAAGCTAGCAGCGGCTACTGTCGACTTGCGAAAGTGGGCGCACATGCGCCGCACTTTCACCAGTAGCTCTGGAACATTGGGGTAGCTCTTTAGGAAACGTTGCACCACTAGGTTGAAGACGTGGGCCAGGCATGGAACATGTTGGAGTCCGGCAAGCTCCAGAGCTGCTACCAGGTTCCGGCCGTTATCACAAACGACCATGCCTGGGCCCAGGTGCAGCGGCTCAAACCATATTGCCGTCTCATCGAGGAGGGCATCCCTCACCTCGGAGGCAGTGTGCTGTCTGTCCCCCAAGCTGATCAGCTTCAGCACAGCCTGCTGACGTCTACCAACGCCAGTGCTGCAACGTTTCCAACTCGTAGCTGGGGTCAATCTAACAGCGGAGGAGGAGGCGGTGGCGGAGGAGGAGGCGGTGGCGGAGGAGGAGGCGGTAGAGGAGGAGGAGGAGGGGGGTGTTCTTCTCGTGTCCCTGCCAGGAATGTTAGGCGGGGAGACGAGGTACACCGGGCCAGTTTGGGAAGCAGTCCCAGCCTCAACTACATTCACCCAGTGTGCCGTCAGTGAAATGTAGCGTGCCTGTCCGCATGCACTTGTCCACGCGTCGGTGGTCAAGTGGACCTTTGTGCAAAGCGCGGAACTAAGGGCCCGCCTGATGTTGAGTGACACGTGCTGGTGCAAGGCGGGGACGGCACACCGGGAGAAGTAGTGACGGCTAGGGACGGCATAGCGAGGTGCCGCAGTTGCCATCAGGTCCAGGAAGGCGGGAGTTTCAACAAGCCGGAACGCCAACATCTCCTGGGCCAGCAGTTTAGCGATGTTGGCGTTCAAGGCTTGCGCGTGTGGGTGGTTAGCAGTGTATTTCTGCCGCCGCTCCAATGTCTGAGAGATGGTGGGTTGTTGTAAAGAAACGCCTGATGGTGCCTTTGATGGTGCAGGAGAAGGAGATAAGACAGGACCAGGGGAGGATGAGGTAGAAGTCAACAAAGTGGCGGAGGCAGATGAAGTGGTGTCCTGGCTCGTCCTCTGGAGTGCATCGCCAGCACAGTCAGCAGTGGCAGTGGCAGAGGCAGAGGCAGTGGCAGAGGCAGTGGCAGTGGCGTGAACGGCAGGCGGCCTTTGTCCTGCCGTTGCTGCCTGCCACTGATTCCAGTGCTTGGATTCCAAATGACGGCGCATTGAAGTGGTGGACAGGTTGCTCTTCTCAGAGCCCCTAATCAATTTCGAGAGGCAAATTGTGCAGACAACACTATATCTGTCCTCGGCGCATTCCTTGAAAAAACTCCACACCTTCGAGAAACGTGCCCTCGAGGTGGGAGTTTTTCGGGGCTGGGTACGAACTGGAACATCTTGGGAGATTCCGGGTGTGGCCTGGCTTCGCCTAAGCTGCTGACCTCTGCCTCTGCCTCTAGCTACCCTTTTTGGTGCTGCACCTGCCTCAACATCCACACTACTTTCCCCGCTTGACATCCCCCCTGTCCAGGTCGGGTCAGTGTCCTCATCATCCACCACTTCCTCTTCCAACTCCTGTCTCATCTCCTCCTCCCGCACAATGCGCCGGTCAACTGGATGCCCTGACGGCAACTGCGTCACATCATCGTCGATGAGGGTGGGTTGCTGGTCATCCACCACCAAATCGAACGGAGATGGAGGAGACTCTAGTGTTTGAGCATCTGGACACAGATGCTCCTCTGTTAGGTTCGTGGAATCGTGACGTGGAGAGGCAGGTTGAGGGACAATGAAAGGAGCGGAGAACAGCTCTGGGGAGCAGGGACAGTTTGGGTTATTGTTCTGTAAAGCTTCGGAATTTTGGGAGGAAGGAAGACAAGACTGTTGGGTAATAGGAGGAGAGGAGGCAGAGTCTGACTGGCTGCTGGACAATGTGCTGTAAGCGTTCTCTGACAGCCATTGCAAGACCTGTTCCTGGTTCTCGGGCCTACTAAGGTTTGTACCCTGCAGTTTAGTTAATGTGGCAAGCAACCCTGGCACTGTGGAGTGGCGCAATGCTTGCTGCCCCACAGGAGTAGGCACGGGACGCCCTGTGGCTTCACTGCTACCTTGCTCCCCAGAACCATTCCCCCGACCTCGCCCACGGCCTCGTCCACGTCCCTTTCCGGGAGCCTTGCGCATTTTGAATTCCTAGTTAGAAATTGGCACTGTATACCAGTAGTAAAAATTGTGGGTGCACGTAACCCCAATATATTCTTTGAATTCCCAGTCAGACACTGGCACTATATGGCAGTAGCAAGAAATGAGGGTATTTGTATTCCCAATATATTCTTTGAATTCCCAGTCAGACACTGGCACTATATGGCAGTAGCAAGAAATGAGGGTATTTGTATTCCCAATATATTCTTTGAATTCCCAGTCAGACAATGGCACTGTATACCAGTAGTAAAAGTTGTGGGTGCACGTAACCACAATATATTCTTTGAATTACCAGTCAGAAACTGGCACTATATGGCAGTAGCAAGAAATGAGGGTATTTATAACCCCAATATATTCTTTGAATTCCCAGTCAGACAATGGCACTGTATACCAGTAGTAAAAATTGTGGGTGCACGTAACCCCAATATATTCTTTGAATTACCAGTCAGAAACTGGCACTATATGGCAGTAGCAAGAAATGAGGGTATTTATAACCCCAATATATTCTTTGAATTCCCAGTCAGACAATGGCACTGTATACCAGTAGTAAAAATTGTGGGTGCACGTAACCCCAATATATTCTTTGAATTCCCAGTCAGACACTGGCACTATATGGCAATAGCAAGAAATGAGGGTATTTGTATTCCCAATATACTCTTTGAATTCCCAGTCAGACAATGGCACTGTATACCAGTAGTAAAAATTGTGGGTGCACGTAACCCCAATATATTCTTTGAATTACCAGTCAGAAACTGGCACTATATGGCAGTAGCAAGAAATGAGGGTATTTGTATTCCCAATATATTCTTTGAATTCCCAGTCAGACAATGGCACTGTATACCAGTAGTAAAAATTGTGGGTGCACGTAACCCCAATATATTCTTTGAATTCACAGTCAGAAACTGGCACTATATGGCAGTAGCAAGAAATGAGGGTATTTGTATTCCCAATATATTCTTTGAATTCCCAGTCAGACAATGGCACTGTATACCAGTAGTAAAAATTGTGGGTGCACGTAACCCCAATATATTCTTTGAATTCCCAGTCAGACACTGGCACTATATGGCAGTAGCAAGAAATGAGGGTATTTGTATTCCCAATATATTCTTTGAATTCCCAGTCAGACAATGGCACTGTATACCAGTAGTAAAAATTGTGGGTGCACGTAACCCCAATATATTCTTTGAATTCCCAGTCAGACACTGGCACTATATGGCAGTAGCAAGAAATGAGGGTATTTGTATTCCCAATATATTCTTTGAATTCCCAGTCAGACAATGGCACTGTATACCAGTAGTAAAAATTGTGGGTGCACGTAACCCCAATATATTCTTTGAATTCCCAGTCAGACACTGGCACTATATGGCAGTAGCAAGAAATGAGGGTATTTGTATTCCCAATATATTCTTTGAATTCCCAGTCAGACAATGGCACTGTATACCAGTAGTAAAAATTGTGGGTGCACGTAACCCCAATATATTCTTTGAATTCCCAGTCAGACACTGGCACTATATGGCAGTAGCAAGAAATGAGGGTATTTGTATTCCCAATATATTCTTTGAATTCCCAGTCAGACAATGGCACTGTATACCAGTAGTAAAAATTGTGGGTGTATATAGCCCCAATTCTATTGCTAGGGGACTTGCAGGGTATTTCTGGGGTGAAGGTGGGGGGGCACACCGTTGGAACGGGTATCGGGGGTATATATCGGGTATACGGGAATACACTGACAGTGTATTCCATTCAGGATCCTGGGAAAGCTGGGTTGCGGCGATTGAGCCCGTCAGTGCCACGTTACACTGACAAGCTTCTCCCTGCAATTTAGCTCTTACAAGAGCTGTTGGTTGTCTTCTCCTTCCTATCCTAGCCTGTCCCTGCCTACCCAGAATCTAAGCCCTAGCTAGCTGGACGGAAACCTCCGTCCTCGGTGAATTGCAAGCTCAGAATGACGCGAAGCTGGGCGGCGCTGTTCTTTTAAATTAGAGGTCACATGTTTTCGGCAGCCAATGGGTTTTGCCTACTTTTCTCAACGTCACCGGTGTCGTAGTTCCTGTCCCACCTACCCTGCGCTGTTATTGGAGCAAAAAAGGCGCCAGGGAAGGTGGGAGGGGAATCGAGTAATGGCGCACTTTACCACGCGGTGTTCGATTCGATTCGAACATGCCGAACAGCCTAATATCCGATCGAACATGAGTTCGATAGAACACTGTTTGCTCATCTCTAATTATTAAGACAGGAATGGAAAACAGGGAAGTGGTAAACTCCTTTTATTAACCCTTAGCACTCCACTTTCTTGATACAAAGGGTACCTGAGTTTTCATGAAAAGTTTAAATATATGCAGGGTCTTCTATGCAATGTGTTCTCTGACTGTATACATTTTCATATATGAAGTCCTATGAAGTTTTTCTGCTGATGATAATCACATTATGGCTGAAACACATTTTACATTTGTCTCTGAGGCTGTGGGCATGTACAATAAGGCGAGTGCTGCCCCTCCCATCCCATGTTTTTCCATACAATTGTATATAAATATCTGAGAAAAGCCCAAATGACTGGACGGTAAATACAGGGCAAATACACACAGCCAAGCCATTTTTTAAGTGGATTATGTTTCTGTTTCCCCAAGCAGACCCGAAGAATGGAAACCCAATGCTAGTGTGAACCTAGCTTAAGCTGTAAGATTTTTAGACTCCTCAGTCTTTTCAACACAACAGTGTGCAGACATGTCTGTGCAGGTTGTGAGCAGAATCAACCCTTCCCCTCTTCATTCAATGTGTGAAGAGAGAGAAGAACTGCCCTGTATACTCACTGAGATGAGCAAGACAGTATGTAGAGATGGGCTTCCTTAGTAACCAAAGAGTGAACAACAAATTAGTTAGAAGGGAGACACCAAGTGCCAGGAACTTTATATAGTTTTAAAGTGTGTTACATTTTGGTCCAAAATCACAAGCTCTATGAAATTAGACTAAGTTGTCTGAAAAGTTAGTGACTATTTAAGACCTAATGTCTATGACATATTGTGTGATTCCCGTTGTGCTGCCAAAACAGTAGTGACCCATTGAGCTCTGGACTCTAGAAGACGTGAGAAGTTGTTCTGTAATGCTATGTGTGTACTGACACCTTTCTATCACAGGCTACAGGAGTATTTGGCACTGCAATGTTTTCCAATAACTCTTGTGGGATTGGTCCAAGCAGGCTAGAATTCACTCCTCATGTACAACCATGGCCGCCAATAGGCCAATATTACTGCTACTGGCGTCAGGGCCACGTGTCGGCCCCCTGGCACCCGCAGCAGTCATTGTGCCCAGTGAGCAGCGCCGAGCTCCAGCTCCTCGCACAGCCACAGTACTACCGGTATTGAAGCCAGCGAGTGGGAGTACTGCACCTGTGTGAGGAGCTGGAGCGCGGCGCTGCTCACTGGGCATACCTCCCAACCGTCCCGATTTCCGCGGGACATTCAAAAGTTCAGTGACGTGTCCCGCGGTTGGTGGGAGGTATGTCCCGATTTCAACTCAGGGGGCAGAGATGGAGGGACATGAATCTTATTGTGAGTTCACCAACTCTTCTAGGTTAGCACATTTTTGGTAATTACAGCACACATACTGCCATTTTGGGGATGATCTGACCCAGTCATCTAGACACCGTAATGTGGCCCTTGCACAAAATCCTTAAATTTTTCAATTTTTCCTGCTTCTGACACATCAACTTCAAGGACTAAGATCTCATTTGTTTCCTCATATAGTATATCCCACCTTGATGGGAATTATTGTAACCTACTGGGTATCGGTGATAAGTGTAAAGAATTCCTATAATGGTTGACATCCAGATCACTTCCTCTAAGGGTGAAGAACAGTAATGGGCAAACCTCGTAAAATTTAAGGTTCACATGCAAAATTTGTTTCAGACTAAACTTGTCCAATCCAAAATGGAAGTGGGCTATTGTCTTACTCTTGGGTCTCTAGAGGCGGCTGGAAAAGGGATGGAAGAAAACAAAACCTCATCCTCACTTCTTCTGGGCTCCTCTAGGGCGGCCCAAATTTCATTCCTTCTATTGTCTATGATGTCAGCAGTTATGCGTCATGGCTGAAGTCTATGATTGTGTCTCAGTTATCACATTTCTTAACCCAAATTTTTGGAAAATTCATAACAGACCAGATTTGTTACTAACCAATTTGCTCATCTCTAATAAAGGCAGACAGTGTGTACTCATTCAATAATTATTCCTTGTTCTCCTGGTGATGATTGGGCAGATTTAGGAATAAATCAGTAGTGAATATCAGACTCCAGACCTCAGCCATGATACATGACAGTTAAGTGAATTCACTGGCGGCCCGAAGAAAACAAAAAAATTGGGAATTACATAGAAAACTTTGCACAAGTTATGTATTCTTTTGAGAAGATAGTGTAGAATATAGAATGCTCTTGAAGATATCTTGAACGTAGATGATATAAACCACAGATAACGTGATAATCTGACACCTAATAGCCAACAATTCCAATAACCTGTCATTTGACAACCTGATAAATCAGCAGCTGTCAGGTCCAGTGAATTCTGAAGGAAGCAGTGACCCTGTAGAAAGTATGAACAGATGTGATCCAGATTCACGGGGCGTACAACATTCACATGAACCTGATCTTTTCATTTGCATAATATAGAGCAAGCTAAAAATATCATCTCCCAAGTGGCCCGGGTCTCGCTATGTGCTAACTGCATAGACATAGCTGCACATCTCTGTAGCCTAACATCATTATCACAGCCTCGGAGGTGTCGGAGGTCTCCAAGACAATTAGCAACTTCCAGCTGAGCTGCGGCACTGCACAAAGACAATATAGATCACTGGAAAGCAGGCGTACAGCTGCTGAAAGTGACAGCACCAGTGAGACAGAGCTACTGGGGCATCTATGACATGTGCTACTATAGAGGACAGATATATCTCCACCAAGTCCATCAATGGTCAATCATTACGTTCATTGCAAGTTCTAGTCCAGTTCTGTTCATTGACAACTAGCAGAACTCTTGTCTAATGCTGACAAATCAAGACACTAAGCTGGTGTATTAGATGCCAACATCTCCTGATGGACCCCATGGGTTGTATTGGATTTTAGTTATGGTGTCTGTCAGATAAAATAGCAAATTTTTGGAAGAATTCTTCAAAAGAGAAGTGACCCCAGCCCAACATTGAAGGATTTTTTTCTATCTAAGTAAGTTATCCCCTAAACACAGAATAGGAGATAACATTCAGGTTGCTGAGAATCCAATCCAACGATAGAGGTTGTAGTGATTGCCAGGTGGGGCCCTCAGGTCCTGCTCACCTCACTAGGACTGGATAAACTTCATTAATCTCCTTTCTGATTTACTTTAATGGCAGCAGCCTGCACATTGAAAATGTATTTCCCCTTCCCTCTGGTGAACTGGAATAAGAAGATTTCTTATACACAGCCTTCCACTGTCAGAAAGGAAAAACTATTAAACTTTTCATGGCAAAAATAGCAGTTGTATAGAAATTCTATGGGGGAGACATGATTACTATGTAGGGTCAACAACATGGGATGGGCTTGGTGGTAAGCTTGTGTGTATAGACATTGTGAGCAAGACTTCGGTCTTGGCCCAAATAGAAAAATGTATATGTTGCTACAACGTATAGATGAGATGTGGCTGATGGTCATAAGGGTAAGTTGTTCAGGGGCTTTTAGTCTCAACCCTGACTCTAAGTTTGGTATTTTAGTAGCTACAAAATATAAAAGATAATCCAATTGCAATTTCTATTTGTTTCCCTAGTAAAGGTCTATGCCAAGAAGCCGGTGTAACCGTCTGTGATAAATCCTTCCTTTTGGTTTTACATGCAGGCAGAATAGTTTGGGGACCACAGGCACACGCACAGCGTTAACCCCGAGCTTGTAGGATCAGGAGCTGTATGTTTCTAACGAAGACGGATCAGTCTCTATTCTTTCCTCCCTCGCTCTCCCCTTCACTTCTTCCTCTTTTCAGGAATATTCCCAAATTCCCTGACAAGGACATGGGCACAGCTGGAAAGCAGAAAGACTGTCAACATCTCACCTGCCAGATGGAGCCCCCAAAACATGCTCCCGCTATAAAAAGCGACTTCTGAAGCCTCCACGAAACAAACAGCCGGAGCTGTCCCTGGTGCTGAATACATTTCATTTAGAAATTGCTGAAATGGCGCCTAAGAGGTCTTGGTCTATAGATAAAACCCATGGAAGAGATCATTTCTGTTTGCCTGTGAGAGTAGTCAGGTCTCCAAGGCGGCCTATCATGCAATACATGAATACATGATCACCTAATGACAATTAGCTCCCTCATTAACAGTGTAAAGGATGACTTGTGTCATAGCCGCTCAGTGAATGGGCCCTTGGGCAACACCGCCACAGTGAGCCCCGTCTTACTGTATCATGCCTAAAACATATTAACCCAGAGACCCTGGCATCTCATCAGATCCGCCAGCCACTGACACTGGTCCTGTACCCGCCGCCCCATGAGTGATCCCCACTATTATAGATGAACTGAATCTTATATAATATCTCTATTCTATTCCATCCAAATATTAGAAATCACTAAATCTTAGTTGAGTCCATGAAATAGTAAAAACTCTTTATTTGTTTGATACGTTGCACTTTGGCTACTTGATATTTTTAAACATTTTCGCCTTAAAGGGTGATAAGTCTAAAATGCTTCCCAAACCAATAATGAGGTCATTTAGTGTCCTTTAATACAGTGGTCCCCAACCTTTTTTGCACCAGGGCCCATCTTCAAGCAAGACCATTTTTCCATGGTCCGGCAGGACGGGGTGGGGCGGGGAAGGGGTGGAGCTTAGATCATAACGGGGCGGGGTTACAGACAGGCTACACTGTGTATACTGGCAGGTTCTCCACTGGATGCTCTGTGGGGCGGGAAGGCATGACACAAGCATCTGAGCAGACATGGTAAATCACTGAATACTTCACGCTAGGCCACATTGTTATGGTAGCAGCTACAGGGTGCCACAATACCATATAGTTTACACATTGCTATAGCACCATGGCCTAGTGTGAAGTATCCAGCTGAGGCTGAGGTCAGCTCGCCGCTACGCCCCACAACGGCAAAAAAATCCCAATGGCACAGTCCTAGTCCATGGACCAGTGGTTGGAGACCCCTGCTTTAATAGGACTAGATGCAAACCTTCATGGCCACAAACCAATGGAGCACGGCAGAGATCATCATATGTTTATGGAAGTGCACATCAAACTGCAAGTGCACATGGGGCGGAGCTTTGCTTACAAGCAACCATGATGCAAATAAAGGATGGAAATGGGAATCAGGACTAAAGGGGAGACATTGCACATCTGTCAGTAAGCAAATCTGTCAAATCTAGCCCCACCCATTGTGCACTTGTTGATTTGCATATCCATAAAAAGGTGATTATCTGTGCATTGCTTCATCTTTCAGAAAAAAGTCCACACTTACCAAATACCAGATGAAACATGCCTCGATCCAGTGATTTTTGTTTTGCATATTCTGTCCTTTTTTAAGTAATGTATTTTTGACTTTTGGTTATGGACTCACAAAGCCATGAGGAACCTCATGGTTATTTATAGAGGACTAGAGATGAGCAAACACTGTTCAGATCAGCTGATCCGAACAGCACGCTCCCATAGAAATGAATGGAAGCACCTGGCACGGCAACCGGCCACCAGCAAAGTGTACGTGCCAGGTGCTTCCATTCATTTCTATGGGTGCGTGCTGCTCGGATCGGCTGATCCGAACAGTGTTCGCTCATCTCTATAGAGGACCTTTCATGTCCTCAAGCATATGTGGTTTTATATACCGCTAGAAAGCCAGCAGTGCACTGAATTCACCACACTATTGGTATTCCTGTTATATGCCCCAGGGCTGGATATACTGGTGCCATTAATTTTGGCACTGATATCTCTCCACTGTCAGAGTGTTCCTTACAGCCTAGCATCTTTGTTGAGTCTATGGACGAGTACTGATATCTCCGGCCCTGGGGCATATAACGGGAAAGCCAACAGTGCGCTGAATTCAACGGTGTATATACAGGGTGGCCATAAAATAACCTCAGGTGTTTCGAGTCATGTGCAGGCTGACCCAATGGACTGAATTGCCCAAAAATTTGCATGTGTGCTAATCAAGGCATGAAAAAAAAAAAAAAGCATCACAGCAGCGAGGTACCGGACAATGCTGGAAACAGTGGTCGTTCTCCAACTCCAACAGCGGCAGTGTCTGTAGACGATCACCTTCGTGCAGGATGGAGCCCCTCCTCACATCGCAAATCCTGTGAAGAACGCTCTTCGTGCACATTTTCCCGATGACAGGATTTTGAGCCGCTCATTCCCTACAGCGTGGCCACTGCGCTCTCCGAATCTCACTCCTTGTGATTTCTGGTTATGGGGACACTTGAAGGAGCGTGTTTATCGAGGGAATGTCGAAACCTTGCCTGACCTCAAAGACTGCATCACGTTGGAAGTGTGCAGCATCTCACCAGAGACGTTACACGCAAGCGTCGAGCATGTTCTGCATAGGATGACCATGCTCACCATGTAAGATGACGGCCACATTGAACAGTCATGCTAGTCGGTGGTCCAAATGGCACATCCCCAAGTATCGACAGACGGGTTTACTCACTGTACAGTGCCACATTATCCCCTGGTGGGGAGTTTTTGTATTTTTTTATTTTTTTTCATACCGTCCGTTTCCCCATGCCTTGATTAGCACACAAACAATTTTCAGGCAATTCCATCCATTGAGTCAGCCTGCACACGACTCCAAACACCTGAGGTTATATTATGGCCACCCTGTATGTGAGGTCTTGCAAGGTCTTCATTAACCTTTTTTCTGTAGGATACAGCCAGTCATGTTTGCAGGGTGCTAGTACTCCAGATATGGAGGCACTGGATGGCCTGATCTAATAGTATGGGAGTTACGAATAGGAATTTTTTTGGTACTATGAGCTTCGCACTATCATGTGACTGACAGCGCCTTGTACAAGTTTTATGTGTTTGCATTTGAGATGCTGCATCCACAAGGAAGTATATAAAAAAGAAAAACTACTAACCTAGTAGACCCCGGTAGTAGGGAACCCGGCATCTGTAACCCAGTCGTAATCCTCTCCCTGCCTGATATATTTGACTACATAAAGCTTTAAAGAGACAATTTCAAGTTGTTCAAAAAACACCAGTAAAAAAAGCACAACCCACAGATGCTCCATGTGTTATAATCTGTTTTGTTTCACTTGATAGAATCGGAGCGAGCATCCGACCTCTGATAAATAACAGGCTGCATCGTCTTCGCGGCAGTGACCTCAACAACGGAGCCTGGTGGTATAAAATCACGACGCAGCATCTCAAATATTTGGCAGCACTTTGTGAAATGCAAAGTAACATTCCAACATTTGTATCGATGTCGGCCTTCCCTAAGAGGTCTCCTCGACAAGGCTTTGTTTATATAGAAGCTCATTTACTTCCCGTTTATTGTATAAGCTTTGGAGGACAATGAGCCAACGCTGGCATCAATGCCAATGATGGAGTGATAAGTACACTTACAAAGCGTGCACGGCTGTCTGGCTTCACTTGCTTCTGCCCATCTGTTTTAATGGCACGGTTCATTGTGTTGATGTTTACTGCGTTGAGGTTTGAAGTATTAAAAAATAAAAAAAAAGTCAAAATGGATTTTTGTGCCAAAAAAATAAGTTTTAGATGACATTGCGGTGTCAGGTGTTTGTACCCCTTGGTAATATCTCCGACCTATTGGTGCAATATAACTCCTTGGAATTGATTGCACCTGTTGACATAGTCGTGCCAAAAGCCACACTCCGAAAAACATAAAAAACACATTTTGTTCTTCAGGGCAAATTCGGCTGCCAAAAGGACAGGTTGTTATGCAGCTGAAGGCTTTCAAAGCCGTAGGATACCAACTAGACACGAGCACGATCGTAAGAGCATGGCCTGGAGGTATGAGGAAGAAAAAAACACAACAAAATTTAGGTTCTCACTCTAATTTACTGCTATGGAGACAAAATGGTGATCCTGCTGTTTCATTGAGTCGCAAAACAATCCCGGACTACGCAGTTTATCAGACGAAGGTAAAGCAGGCGGTTGTCGGTGGTTTCTGATATACAAAGTAATAAGAAGTACAGACGCTACGAAAATATGCAAGGGAATTGGATAAAACAACAAAATGTCCAATACATACCCCGTAAAATACAAAATGTCCAATACATACCCTGTAAATCCCCCACTGGTTTATGTTTACTTGGCTGAAGCCATAGTATACTGTCTACACATACAACTCCAGCCAAAAACTAGAGATGGTCAAACCCGTTCATAACAAGCCACGTTTGTAGTAAATTTTCCAAAATTGTAGGATTCAACAAATCCCCAAATCTTTGGAGACCCCTAGCTTGAGTCTACCAAAGTTGACTATAATACTCCGCAGAATCTTCAGACAAAATGAACAAAAACATTTCCTCCCCTTCTTCGGAGGCCACAGCTTCCTCCATCATTGCAGTCTTCTTCCTGGGCCCTCTGCTCTGTCTTCCGGCCCCCAGGTCACCGTTTAGTCCTGTGATTGGACCTTAGCATGTGCGTTGATGTCATCACACCTTGACGGTGTGAGGGTGATGTCATTCACGCCCAGTGTGGTCTCGAATTATTGAAGAGACCCAAGAGTAGGTTAAACAATTTTGCCATGAACTTCTAGTTCGGATCATAATGAACTTTCCTGGTGAAACTCACAAGGTTTTCCCATCAATGCTCAGAGATGTATGACGTGAGACTGTATACACACAAAAATGAGACAGCACTTCAATAGATATAGAATAGAAATAGTATTAACAGTAGTAATAATAGTAGTTATATTAGTAACAGTACTACTAGTAATAGTAATATTAATAATGATGATGATAATAATAATAATAATAATAATAATAATAATAATAATAATAATATCAATGTAGAAGTAGTAGTGGTACTACTGTAGTAATAGAAGAAGTGGTAGTAGTAGTAGTAGTAGTAGTAGTAGTAGTAGTAGTAGTAGTAGTAGTAGTAATTAGAGATGAGTGAGTAGTGAAATATTCGATATTCGTTTCGATTAGAGCTTCAATATTCGACTACTGGATCGATATCGAATCCCATTATAGTCTATGGGAAAAAATGCTCATTTCAGGGGAAACCACTATTCAACTAAATGAGAGTCACCAAGTCCACGAGTAGCAGGAGGAGAGTGTTTAGGAGGAGCGCTGTACAGTTAAAGCGCATGGACCCCATAGACCATAACGGGGTCCGTGTGCTTGCAGCGCACTGCCCGCACAAATGATTCGTGCGGGCAGTGCGCGGCGAGCACACAGACCCCATTATAGTCTATGGGGTCCATGCGCTTCAACTGCACAGCGCTTGCAGTTGCGCTGATATTCCGTTCGGGAGGGTCCTCCTGCGGACTCCTTCTAGACGGGAGGCAAGCGCTAATGTGAACCGGCCCTAAAAGCAAACTGGAAGGAGTAAGATATGGAGCGGGGAGAATGATAGACCCACAGGATAGTATTGCAGCATCCCTCCTGCAGAACCAGCCTGTCAGTGCTAGTGATAGTAATAGTAATACTATAGTACTATTGTAGTAATAGTGGTAGAAGTAGTAGTATTAGTGGTAGTATAGTAGTAGTGGTAGTAGTATTACTAGTAGTAATAGTAGTAATGGAGGTAGTAGTAGTAGTAGTATTAGTAGCAATGGCAGTAATGGTGGTAGTAGTAGTAGTGGTAGTAGAAGTGGTAGTAGTAGTGGTAATGGTAGTAGTAGCAGTAGTACTAATAGTAGTAGTTGTAGAATTAATAGTATTAGTGGTGGTGGTAATAATAGTAGTAGCACTAATAGTAGTAGTGGTAGTAGTAGTGGTAGTATTAGTAGTAGTAGTAGTAGTAGTAGTAGTAGTAGAAGTAATAGTAGTGGCAGTGCTATTATTATTATTATTATGATTATTATTATTATTATTAGTAGTAGAAGTAATAGTAGTAGTGGTGGTGGTAGTAATAGTAGTACTAATAGTAGTAGTGGTAGTAATAGTAGTAGTGGTAGTAGAAGTAGTAGATGTGGTAGTAGTAGTAGTAGTAGTAGTAGTAGTAGAAGTAATAGTAGTAGTAGTAATAGCAGCAGCAGCAGTAGTAGTAGTAGTAATAATAGTAGTAGTGGTAGTAATAGTGGTAGTGGTAGTAGAAGTAGTAGTAGTAATAGTAGTAGTGGTAGTAGTAGTAGTAGCAATGGTAGTAATGGTGGTAGTAGTAGTGGTAGTAGAAGTGGTAGTAGTAGTGGTAATGGTAGTAGTAGCAGTAGTACTAATAGTAGTAGTTGTAGAATTAATAGTATTAGTGGTGGTGGTAGTAATAGTAGTAGTACTAATAGTAGTAGTGGTAGTAGTAGTGGTAGTATTAGTAGTAGTAGTAGTAGTAGTAGTAGTAGTAGTAGTAGTAGTAGTAATAGTAGTAGTGGTGGTGGTAGTAATAGTAGTAATAATAGTAGTAGTGGTAGTAATAGTAGTAGTGGTAGTAGAAGTAGTAGATGTGGTAGTAGTAGTAGTGGTAGTAGAAGTAATAGTAGTAGTAGTAGCAGTAGTAGTAGAAGTAATAGTAGTAGTAGTAGTAGTAGTGGTAATAGCAGCAGTAGTAGTAGTAGTAATAGTAGTAGTGGTAGTAATAGTGGTAGTGGTAGTAGAAGTAGTAGTAGTAATAGTAGTAGTGGTAGTAGTAGTAGCAATGGTAGTAATGGTGGTAGTAGTAGTAGTGGTAGTAGAAGTGGTAGTAGTAGTGGTAATGGTAGTAGTAACAGTAGTACTAATAGTAGTAGTTGTAGAATTAATAGTATTAGTGGTGGAGGTAGTAATAGTAGTAGTACTAATAGCAGTAGTGGTAGTAGTAGTGGTATTATTATTATTATTATTACTATTAGTAGTAGTAGTAGTAGTAGTAGTAGTAGTAGTAGTAAGCAGTAGTAGTAGTAAGTAGCAGTAGTAGTAGTAGTAGTAGTAGTAGTAGTAGTAGTAGTAGCAGTAGAAGTAATAGTAGTGCTATTATTATTATTATTATTAGTAGTAGTAGTAGTAGTAGTAGTAGTAGTAGTAGTAGTAAGCAGTAGTAGTAGTAAGTAGCAGTAGTAGTAGTAGTAGTAGCAGTAGAAGTAATAGTAGTGCTATTATTATTATTAGTAGTAGTAGTAGTAGTAGTAGTGCTATTATCATTAGTAATAGTAGTAGTGTTATCAGCAGCAGTAGAGGTAGTAGTTATAGTATTTGTTATCTGTTGTAGTTTCCATTCCTTGCCTGTGCATTACCATACACACTCTCAGTCATTGTAATGTATGTTTCCTCCAGTAACATATAAGATGACTGCCCTGGCAGGTTTGATTATTTTTCTCCGAGCTACCCTCTTCTATCTCTATTGAGCATCTTTTCCATTCCGGCAGTGAGGAGCCAGCCTTGTCATTTCTGGTTGGGGAGGACGGAGCAGGCAACGCTTCACCTCGGGGTTGACATTGGTAAAAATAATAAATCCAATTAACAACATGGCAGATCAGAATTCCCGCTCTCCGCCGACGCCATCACCTGACTCATCCTTGTTTTATACCTCCAGATGTTTACAGGGGGACGTTCCGCACTCAGCATCATCTACAACAAGGGGAAAAGAAAAAAAGTGGGAATGTTTTTTTATTTTTTTTAATTCTCTGAGTAAATCTTGTTTTAGGTTCAGTTGTTTCGAGCCCAACTGGCAAAACGGCAAATGATTTTTGTTCAGTATTCAGAGGAGCTGTGTGAGCGCACTCAGTATGGAGAAGCGAGACAAAGAACTGACACTCCACCGACAAAAGCGACAATCTTACAAATGAAATCTTCCCCTGCATGCTCCGCTGAAAATAAATTAGGGAGTTTGTCGCTGCTCATTTAAATTCCGAGGAGTAAAAGGATCCAGGTTTAGAAACGTTCAAGGGGGTTAATGCGCAGCTTTTGTTGTCCTCTCTACAGGCTGCTGGGCAAATCTCTTCAGAACGAAGCCACATTTGAATAGGGATTATATCCGGATTTTGTAAAAAATGATCTGAGCGTCTCAATAATTCTCACTTCAAGGAGACGCCTTATCTCGCCATTGATTAGATGGACTTTTCACCGGATATGATAAAATTGCGGTTAGCATTTTTATAGACTTGGGAAAGAACTTTATTTTCTGCATATTTACACTCCGGTGACATATTGAAGATTTGCTGTTTCTTTTTTTTTTTTTCCCGATTTCAGTTGAAGGCAGCCGGAAAGCTTTATTTAACACTTTCCAGGGTATGAATACTTTTGCAATGATTTTAAGCTTCGCTGCATCGCACCGGATAAAGGAAGCCGGAATGCAAAAAAAGGGAGATTCATCTCCTGCCAGTTGGTGACTGCGAGCGATAACGTTTTAGAAAGGATTCCTTGTCAAATATTTTAGAATTTATTGAAATATTTTGTAGACACTTTAAGGCTGAGACCTGTCATTGCGGAAACGTGGCTTTTCTTGTTGCAGATTTTGAGGCGGTTTTTCAAGCCAAAGCCAGGAGTGGATTGAGCGGAAGGGAAAAGTATAAGAACTTCCTATATGCCGCCCATTCCTTTTTTACCCGTTCTTGGGTTTGGCTCAAAAAATTGCAGTAAAATCTGCAACAAAAGAAATGTATTTCCACAACATGGGGCCTCGGCCTGTGGGTGTCTATAGTTTTGTAACCAATTTCTAATCATCAGAAGTTCCATTGATCGGACCCCCACTGGACTCTAGAAATGGCATTCCTCACAAGATTCATTGGTAAACATTCGCGAGGTTCACCCTTTATTTTTGTTTCAAATTGGACTGGTTTGAGCCAAAGCAGAAGTGATATTATTATACTCTGTGGGTCTTCACACCTCAGTGGTCTCTGGAGTCCAGGAGAGGTGAGGGAATATGGGTATCAATCTTTACTATGTTTTACACCTCATCTGGGACTCCACTTACTACACTCTGGGGTTAGGTAATGCTTGTTGGTGACGAGCCCCAAAAATCTTGAGATTTTTGTATTTTTACTAATGAACCTAACTTGCTATGACTGGTTCTCTCATCTCTTTTTACCACATGTCCTGGGGATAGGTGACAAGTGTGAATATTGGGTGACCCCATAAAGCAAGAAAACGTATTTACAGGATCCGACTACACAAGGTTTGTTCGCTGTGGACATCAAAAGCAAGATAGGTAACCTCATCTCAATAAAACCACTAAACTCAACCATTTTGGAAAAATTCTTAATTTTAGATGTTGTACTCGAGTATATGATACAAGACAACTTTTACAGCTGTGCCCAAGAATTGCTTTATACAAATTGTATCATATCCCAGGATACTTGGTAGCAAGGACTGAAGTTATACACTCAGTAGGGGGGTCGTTATTAATGTGGCCGCACAAAAGCAGCACATTTTCATGAATATTTGCACCGAAAAAATGCGTCAAAAATAAGGAACTTTTTCCATTTTCCAACTTGCTCGCCACTTTGAAGAAAAGTAGGCAGGACAGGGACCAAGGCAGACGGGCAAGGATGTCTGCCTGATGATGTGATTTTGGGGTAGGGGCCCTGTCATAGCAGATTTGTGGAGTCACTTCCTATCATAGATAATATCCCTGTTCTGCTGTCATATAGCCGTAATGCAGTTTATCAGTTGTGTAAATCATAGAAGAACAGGCGCGAGGCGTTGTCGGCTACAAATGAAAGGACTGGCGGAGCTTCGAGACAACAAGTAAAATCAGAGGAAATATCAGACAAACGTACATTTCATTTTATTAGGTTTGTCGCTAGCGCTTGACATTATCTTTCCAATGAAGGCAAATCATAAGCAATGTGTTATTTCAATAAATAGTGACCTTCAAAGAGTGATGAAAAATGACCCCGAGGACCCGACGTGTCAAGTGCTGAAATAGCCCGAGCGTCTCCATAATGCATCTGTCCTGTAGATAATAATGGCCGCTATTATTTGTGCAGCGAGGAGTCCGGCAGCAGACATCTCCAAAATTACAAGAACATTTCATCCACATGAGTTATGTCATATATCACCGCAAAATCAATGACTAAAAATGTATCCATAACACGGGCTGAATATCAGATGGATCTCTGTAAAGTCTATTTAAACACCAAACATTATTGTAGTTTTTATATGGAATTAACCTACATAAAAGTCACATTGTAGATATATTACATTACTGTACTGATACAAGGATCGTACATCCTGTATTATACTCCAGAGCTGCACTCACTATTCTGCTGATACAGTCACTGTGTACATACATTACATTACTTATCCTGTACTGATCCTGAGTTACATCCTGTATTATACTCCAGAGCTGCGCTCACTATTCTGCTGGTGCAGTCACTGTGTACATACATTACATTACTTATCCTGTACTGATCCTGAATTACATCCTGTATTATACTCAAGAGCTGCACTCACTATTCTGGTGGTGCAGTCACTGTGTACATACATTACATTACTTATCCTGTACTGATCCTGAGTTACATCCTGTATTATACTCCAAAGCTGCACTCACTATTCTGCTGGTACAGTCACTCTGTACATACATTACATTACTTATCCTGTACTGATCCTGAGTTACATCCTGTATTATACTCCAGAGCTGCACTCACTATTCTGCTGGTACTGCCACTGTGTACATATATTACATTACTTATCCTGTACTGATACTACAATGACTGCACCAGCAGAATAGAGAGTACAGCTCTGGAGTATAATACAGGATGTTACTCAGGATTAGTACAGGATAAGTAATGTAATGTATGTACACAGTGACTGCACCAGCAGAATAGTGAGTGCAGCTCTGGAGTATAATACAGGATGTAACTCAGGATCAGTACAGGATAAGTAATGTAATGTATGTACACAGTGACTGTACAAGCAGAATAGTGAGTGCAGCTCTGGAGTATAATACAGGATGTAACTCAGGATCAGTAAAGGATAAGTAATGTAATGTATGTACACAGTGACTGTATCAGCAGAATAGTGAGCGCAGCTCTGGAGTATAATACAGGATGTAACTCAGGATCAGTACAGGATAAGTAATGTAATGGATGTACACAGTGACTGTACCAGCAGAATAGTGAGCGCAGCTCTGGAGGATAATACAGGATGTAACTCAGGATCAGTACAGGATAAGTAATGTAATGTATGTACACAGTGACTGTATCAGCAGAACAGTGAGCGCAGCTCAGGAGTATAGTACAGGATGTAACTCAGGATCAGTACAGGATAAGTAATGTAATGTATTACACAGTGACTGTACCAGCAGAACAGTGAGTGCAGCTCTGGAGTATAATACAGGGTATAACTCAGGATCAGTACAGGATAAGTAATGTAATGTATGTACACAGTGACTGTACCAGCAGAATAGTGAGCGCAGCTCTGGAGTATAATACAGGATGTAACTCAGGATCAGTACAGGATAAGTAATGTAATGTATGTACACAGTGACTGTACCAGCAGAATAGTGAGTGCAGCTCTGGAGTATAATACAGGGTATAACTCAGGATCAGTACAGGATAAGTAATGTAATGTATGTACACAGTGACTGCACCAGAAGAATAGTGAGTGCAGCTCTGGAGTATAGTACAGGATGTAACTCAGGATCAGTACAGGATAAGTAATGTAATGTATGTACACAGTGACTGTATCAGCAGAATAGTGAGCGCAGCTCTGGAGTATAATACAGGATGTAACTCAGGATCAGTACAGGATAAGTAATGTAATGTATGTACACAGTGACTGCACCAGAAGAATAGTGAGTGCAGCTCTGGAGTATAGTACAGGATGTAACTCAGGATCAGTACAGGATAAGTAATGTAATGTATGTACACAGTGACTGTATCAGCAGAATAGTGAGCGCAGCTCTGGAGTATAATACAGGATGTAACTCAGGATCAGTACAGGATAAGTAATGTAATGTATGTACACAGTGACTGTACCAGCAGAACAGTGAGTGCAGCTCTGGAGTATAATACAGGGTATAACTCAGGATCAGTACAGGATAAGTAATGTAATGTATGTACACAGTGACTGCACCAGCAGAATAGTGAGCGCAGCTCTGGGGTATAATACAGGATATAACTCAGGATCAGTACAGGATAAGTAATGTAATGTATGTACACAGTGACTGTATCAGCAGAACAGTGAGTGCAGCTCTGGAGTATAATACAGGGTATAACTCAGGATCAGTACAGGATAAGTAATGTAATGTATGTACACAGTGACTGCACCAGCAGAATAGTGAGCGCAGCTCTGGAGTATAATACAGGATATAACTCAGGATCAGTACAGGATAAGTAATGTAATGTATTACACAGTGACTGTACCAGCAGAACAGTGAGTGCAGCTCTGGAGTATAATACAGGGTATAACTCAGGATCAGTACAGGATAAGTAATGTAATGTATGTACACAGTGACTGTACCAGCAGAATAGTGAGCGCAGCTCTGGAGTATAATACATAATGTAACTCAGGATCAGTACACGATAAGTAATGTAATGTATGTACACAGTGACTGCACCAGCAGAATAGTGACTGCAGCTCTGGAGTATAGTACAGGATGTAACTCAGGATCAGTACAGGATAAGTAATGTAATGTATGTACACAGTGACTGTATCAGCAGAATAGTGAGCGCAGCTCTGGAGTATAATACAGGATGTAACTCAGGATCAGTACAGGTTAAGTAATGTAATGTATGTACACAGTGACTGTACCAGCAGAACAGTGAGTGCAGCTCTGGAGTATAATACAGGGTATAACTCAGGATCAGTACAGGATAAGTAATGTAATGTATGTACACAGTGACTGCACCAGCAGAATAGTGAGCGCAGCTCTGGAGTATAGTACAGGATGTAACTCAGGATCAGTACAGGATAAGTAATGTAATGTATGTACACAGTGACTGCACCAGCAGAATAGTGAGCGCAGCTCTGGAGTATAATACAGGATATAACTCAGTATCAGTACAGGATAAGTAATGTAATGTATGTACACAGTGACTGTATCAGCAGAACAGTGAGTGCAGCTCTGGAGTATAATACAGGGTATAACTCAGGATCAGTACAGGATAAGTAATGTAATGTATGTACACAGTGACTGCACCAGCAGAATAGTGAGCGCAGCTCAGGAGTATAGTACAGGATGTAACTCAGGATCAGTACAGGATAAGTAATGTAATGTATGTACACAGTGACTGTATCAGCAGAATAGTGAGCGCAGCTCTGGAGTATAATACAGGATGTAACTCAGGATCAGTACAGGATAAGTAATGTAATGTATGTACACAGTGACTGTACCAGCAGAACAGTGAGTGCAGCTCTGGAGTATAATACAGGGTATAACTCAGGATCAGTACAGGATAAGTAATGTAATGTATGTACACAGTGACTGTACCAGCAGAATAGTGAGCGCAGCTCTGGAGTATAATACAGGATGTAACTCAGGATCAGTACAGGATAAGTAATGTAATGTATGTACACAGTGACTGTACCAGCAGAATAGTGAGTGCAGCTCTGGAGTATAATACAGGGTATAACTCAGGATCAGTACAGGATAAGTAATGTAATGTATGTACACAGTGACTGCACCAGAAGAATAGTGAGTGCAGCTCTGGAGTATAGTACAGGATGTAACTCAGGATCAGTACAGGATAAGTAATGTAATGTATGTACACAGTGACTGTATCAGCAGAATAGTGAGCGCAGCTCTGGAGTATAATACAGGATGTAACTCAGGATCAGTACAGGATAAGTAATGTAATGTATGTACACAGTGACTGCACCAGAAGAATAGTGAGTGCAGCTCTGGAGTATAGTACAGGATGTAACTCAGGATCAGTACAGGATAAGTAATGTAATGTATGTACACAGTGACTGTATCAGCAGAATAGTGAGCGCAGCTCTGGAGTATAATACAGGATGTAACTCAGGATCAGTACAGGATAAGTAATGTAATGTATGTACACAGTGACTGTACCAGCAGAACAGTGAGTGCAGCTCTGGAGGATAATACAGGGTATAACTCAGGATCAGTACAGGATAAGTAATGTAATGTATGTACACAGTGACTGCACCAGCAGAATAGTGAGCGCAGCTCTGGGGTATAATACAGGATATAACTCAGGATCAGTACAGGATAAGTAATGTAATGTATGTACACAGTGACTGTATCAGCAGAACAGTGAGTGCAGCTCTGGAGTATAATACAGGGTATAACTCAGGATCAGTACAGGATAAGTAATGTAATGTATGTACACAGTGACTGCACCAGCAGAATAGTGAGCGCAGCTCTGGAGTATAATACAGGATATAACTCAGGATCAGTACAGGATAAGTAATGTAATGTATTACACAGTGACTGTACCAGCAGAACAGTGAGTGCAGCTCTGGAGTATAATACAGGGTATAACTCAGGATCAGTACAGGATAAGTAATGTAATGTATGTACACAGTGACTGTACCAGCAGAATAGTGAGCGCAGCTCTGGAGTATAATACATAATGTAACTCAGGATCAGTACACGATAAGTAATGTAATGTATGTACACAGTGACTGCACCAGCAGAATAGTGACTGCAGCTCTGGAGTATAGTACAGGATGTAACTCAGGATCAGTACAGGATAAGTAATGTAATGTATGTACACAGTGACTGTATCAGCAGAATAGTGAGCGCAGCTCTGGAGTATAATACAGGATGTAACTCAGGATCAGTACAGGTTAAGTAATGTAATGTATGTACACAGTGACTGTACCAGCAGAACAGTGAGTGCAGCTCTGGAGTATAATACAGGGTATAACTCAGGATCAGTACAGGATAAGTAATGTAATGTATGTACACAGTGACTGCACCAGCAGAATAGTGAGCGCAGCTCTGGAGTATAGTACAGGATGTAACTCAGGATCAGTACAGGATAAGTAATGTAATGTATGTACACAGTGACTGCACCAGCAGAATAGTGAGCGCAGCTCTGGAGTATAATACAGGATATAACTCAGTATCAGTACAGGATAAGTAATGTAATGTATGTACACAGTGACTGTATCAGCAGAACAGTGAGTGCAGCTCTGGAGTATAATACAGGGTATAACTCAGGATCAGTACAGGATAAGTAATGTAATGTATGTACACAGTGACTGCACCAGCAGAATAGTGAGCGCAGCTCTGGAGTATAATACAGGATATAACTCAGGATCAGTACAGGATAAGTAATGTAATGTATGTACACAGTGACTGTATCAGCAGAACAGTGAGTGCAGCTCTGGAGTATAATACAGGGTATAACTCAGGATCAGTACAGGATAAGTAATGTAATGTATGTACACAGTGACTGCACCAGCAGAATAGTGAGCGCAGCTCAGGAGTATAGTACAGGATGTAACTCAGGATCAGTACAGGATAAGTAATGTAATGTATGTACACAGTGACTGTATCAGCAGAATAGTGAGCGCAGCTCTGGAGTATAATACAGGATGTAACTCAGGATCAGTACAGGATAAGTAATGTAATGTATGTACACAGTGACTGTACCAGCAGAACAGTGAGTGCAGCTCTGGAGTATAATACAGGGTATAACTCAGGATCAGTACAGGATAAGTAATGTAATGTATGTACACAGTGACTGCACCAGCAGAATAGTGAGCGCAGCTCTGGAGTATAATACAGGATATAACTCAGGATCAGTACAGGATAAGTAATGTAATGTATGTACACAGTGACTGTATCAGCAGAACAGTGAGTGCAGCTCTGGAGTATAATACAGGGTATAACTCAGGATCAGTACAGGATAAGTAATGTAATGTATGTACACAGTGACTGCACCAGCAGAATAGTGAGCGCAGCTCAGGAGTATAGTACAGGATGTAACTCAGGATCGGTACAGGATAAGTAATGTAATGTATTACACAGTGACTGTACCAGCAGAACAGTGAGTGCAGCTCTGGAGTATAATACAGGGTATAACTCAGGATCAGTACAGGATAAGTAATGTAATGTATGTACACAGTGACTGTACCAGCAGAATAGTGAGCGCAGCTCTGGAGTATAATACATAATGTAACTCAGGATCAGTACACGATAAGTAATGTAATGTATGTACACAGTGACTGCACCAGCAGAATAGTGACTGCAGCTCTGGAGTATAGTACAGGATGTAACTCAGGATCAGTACAGGATAAGTAATGTAATGTATGTACACAGTGACTGTATCAGCAGAATAGTGAGCGCAGCTCTGGAGTATAATACAGGATGTAACTCAGGATCAGTACAGGATAAGTAATGTAATGTATGTACACAGTGACTGTACCAGCAGAACAGTGAGTGCAGCTCTGGAGTATAATACAGGGTATAACTCAGGATCAGTACAGGATAAGTAATGTAATGTATGTACACAGTGACTGCACCAGCAGAATAGTGAGCGCAGCTCTGGAGTATAGTACAGGATGTAACTCAGGATCAGTACAGGATAAGTAATGTAATGTATGTACACAGTGACTGCACCAGCAGAATAGTGAGCGCAGCTCTAGAGTATAATACAGGATATAACTCAGTATCAGTACAGGATAAGTAATGTAATGTATGTACACAGTGACTGTATCAGCAGAACAGTGAGTGCAGCTCTGGAGTATAATACAGGGTATAACTCAGGATCAGTACAGGATAAGTAATGTAATGTATGTACACAGTGACTGTACCAGCAGAACAGTGAGTGCAGCTCTGGAGTATAATACAGGGTATAACTCAGGATCAGTACAGGATAAGTAATGTAATGTATGTACACAGTGACTGCACCAGCAGAATAGTGAGCGCAGCTCAGGAGTATAGTACAGGATGTAACTCAGGATCAGTACAGGATAAGTAATGTAATGTATGTACACAGTGACTGTATCAGCAGAACAGTGAGCGCAGCTCAGGAGTATAGTACAGGATGTAACTCAGGATCAGTACAGGATAAGTAATGTAATGTATTACACAGTGACTGTACCAGCAGAACAGTGAGTGCAGCTCTGGAGTATAATACAGGGTATAACTCAGGATCAGTACAGGATAAGTAATGTAATGTATGTACACAGTGACTGCACCAGCAGAATAGTGAGCGCAGCTCAGGAGTATAGTACAGGATGTAACTCAGGATCAGTACAGGATAAGTAATGTAATGTATTACACAGTGACTGTACCAGCAGAACAGTGAGTGCAGCTCTGGAGTATAATACAGGGTATAACTCAGGATCAGTACAGGATAAGTAATGTAATGTATGTACACAGTGACTGTACCAGCAGAATAGTGAGCGCAGCTCTGGAGTATAATACATAATGTAACTCAGGATCAGTACACGATAAGTAATGTAATGTATGTACACAGTGACTGCACCAGCAGAATAGTGACTGCAGCTCTGGAGTATAGTACAGGATGTAACTCAGTATCAGTACAGGATAAGTAATGTAATGTATGTACACAGTGACTGTATCAGCAGAATAGTGAGCGCAGCTCTGGAGTATAATACAGGATGTAACTCAGGATCAGTACAGGATAAGTAATGTAATGTATGTACACAGTGACTGTACCAGCAGAACAGTGAGTGCAGCTCTGGAGTATAATACAGGGTATAACTCAGGATCAGTACAGGATAAGTAATGTAATGTATGTACACAGTGACTGCACCAGCAGAATAGTGAGCGCAGCTCTGGAGTATAGTACAGGATGTAACTCAGGATCAGTACAGGATAAATAATGTAATGTATGTACACAGTGACTGCACCAGCAGAATAGTGAGCGCAGCTCTGGAGTATAATACAGGATATAACTCAGTATCAGTACAGGATAAGTAATGTAATGTATGTACACAGTGACTGTATCAGCAGAACAGTGAGTGCAGCTCTGGAGTATAATACAGGGTATAACTCAGGATCAGTACAGGATAAGTAATGTAATGTATGTACACAGTGACTGCACCAGCAGAATAGTGAGTGCAGCTCTGGAGTATAATACAGGATATAACTCAGGATCAGTACAGGATAAGTAATGTAATGTATGTACACAGTGACTGTATCAGCAGAACAGTGAGTGCAGCTCTGGAGTATAATACAGGGTATAACTCAGGATCAGTACAGGATAAGTAATGTAATGTATGTACACAGTGACTGCACCAGCAGAATAGTGAGCGCAGCTCAGGAGTATAGTACAGGATGTAACTCAGGATCAGTACAGGATAAGTAATGTAATGTATGTACACAGTGACTGTATCAGCAGAACAGTGAGCGCAGCTCAGGAGTATAGTACAGGATGTAACTCAGGATCAGTACAGGATAAGTAATGTAATGTATTACACAGTGACTGTACCAGCAGAACAGTGAGTGCAGCTCTGGAGTATAATACAGGGTATAACTCAGGATCAGTACAGGATAAGTAATGTAATGTATGTACACAGTGACTGTACCAGCAGAACAGTGAGTGCAGCTCTGGAGTATAATACAGGGTATAACTCAGAATCAGTACAGGATAAGTAATGTAATGTATGTACACAGTGACTGCACCAGAAGAATAGTGAGTGCAGCTCTGGAGTATAATACAGGGTATAACTCAGGATCAGTACAGGATAAGTAATGTAATGTATGTACACAGTGACTGCACCAGAAGAATAGTGAGTGCAGCTCTGGAGTATAGTACAGGATGTAACTCAGGATCAGTACAGGATAAGTAATGTAATGTATGTACACAGTGACTGTATCAGCAGAATAGTGAGCGCAGCTCTGGAGTATAATACAGGATGTAACTCAGGATCAGTACAGGATAAGTAATGTAATGTATGTACACAGTGACTGCACCAGAAGAATAGTGAGTGCAGCTCTGGAGTATAGTACAGGATGTAACTCAGGATCAGTACAGGACAAGTAATGTAATGTATGTACACAGTGACTGTATCAGCAGAATAGTGAGCGCAGCTCTGGAGTATAATACAGGATGTAACTCAGGATTAGTACAGGATAAGTAATGTAATGTATGTACACAGTGACTGTACCAGCAGAACAGTGAGTGCAGCTCTGGAGTATAATACAGGGTATAACTCAGGATCAGTACAGGATAAGTAATGTAATGTATGTACACAGTGACTGCACCAGCAGAATAGTGAGCGCAGCTCTGGAGTATAATACAGGATATAACTCAGGATCAGTACAGGATAAGTAATGTAATGTATGTACACAGTGACTGTATCAGCAGAACAGTGAGTGCAGCTCTGGAGTATAATACAGGGTATAACTCAGGATCAGTACAGGATAAGTAATGTAATGTATGTACACAGTGACTGCACCAGCAGAATAGTGAGCGCAGCTCAGGAGTATAGTACAGGATGTAACTCAGGATCAGTACAGGATAAGTAATGTAATGTATTACACAGTGACTGTACCAGCAGAACAGTGAGTGCAGCTCTGGAGTATAATACAGGGTATAACTCAGGATCAGTACAGGATAAGTAATGTAATGTATGTACACAGTGACTGTACCAGCAGAATAGTGAGCGCAGCTCTGGAGTATAATACATAATGTAACTCAGGATCAGTACACGATAAGTAATGTAATGTATGTACACAGTGACTGCACCAGCAGAATAGTGACTGCAGCTCTGGAGTATAGTACAGGATGTAACTCAGGATCAGTACAGGATAAGTAATGTAATGTATGTACACAGTGACTGTATCAGCAGAATAGTGAGCGCAGCTCTGGAGTATAATACAGGATGTAACTCAGGATCAGTACAGGATAAGTAATGTAATGTATGTACACAGTGACTGTACCAGCAGAACAGTGAGTGCAGCTCTGGAGTATAATACAGGGTATAACTCAGGATCAGTACAGGATAAGTAATGTAATGTATGTACACAGTGACTGCACCAGCAGAATAGTGAGCGCAGCTCTGGAGTATAGTACAGGATGTAACTCAGGATCAGTACAGGATAAGTAATGTAATGTATGTACACAGTGACTGCACCAGCAGAATAGTGAGCGCAGCTCTGGAGTATAATACAGGATATAACTCAGTATCAGTACAGGATAAGTAATGTAATGTATGTACACAGTGACTGTATCAGCAGAACAGTGAGTGCAGCTCTGGAGTATAATACAGGGTATAACTCAGGATCAGTACAGGATAAGTAATGTAATGTATGTACACAGTGACTGCACCAGCAGAATAGTGAGCGCAGCTCTGGAGTATAATACAGGATATAACTCAGGATCAGTACAGGATAAGTAATGTAATGTATGTACACAGTGACTGTACCAGCAGAACAGTGAGTGCAGCTCTGGAGTATAATACAGGGTATAACTCAGAATCAGTACAGGATAAGTAATGTAATGTATGTACACAGTGACTGTACCATCAGAACAGTGAGTGCAGCTCTGGAGTATAATACAGGGTATAACTCAGGATCAGTACAGGATAAGTAATGTAATGTATGTACACAGTGACTGCACCAGCAGAATAGTGAGCGCAGCTCAGGAGTATAGTACAGGATGTAACTCAGGATCAGTACAGGATAAGTAATGTAATGTATGTACACAGTGACTGTATCAGCAGAACAGTGAGCGCAGCTCAGGAGTATAGTACAGGATGTAACTCAGGATCAGTACAGGATAAGTAATGTAATGTATTACACAGTGACTGTACCAGCAGAACAGTGAGTGCAGCTCTGGAGTATAATACAGGGTATAACTCAGGATCAGTACAGGATAAGTAATGTAATGTATGTACACAGTGACTGTACCAGCAGAACAGTGAGTGCAGCTCTGGAGTATAATACAGGGTATAACTCAGAATCAGTACAGGATAAGTAATGTAATGTATGTACACAGTGACTGCACCAGCAGAATAGTGAGCGCAGCTCTGGAGTATAATACAGGATGTAACTCAGGATCAGTACAGGATAAGTAATGTAATGTATGTACACAGTGACTGCACCAGAAGAATAGTGAGTGCAGCTCTGGAGTATAGTACAGGATGTAACTCAGGATCAGTACAGGATAAGTAATGTAATGTATGTACACAGTGACTGTATCAGCAGAATAGTGAGCGCAGCTCTGGAGTATAATACAGGATGTAACTCAGGATCAGTACAGGATAAGTAATGTAATGTATGTACACAGTGACTGTACCAGCAGAACAGTGAGTGCAGCTCTGGAGTATAATACAGGGTATAACTCAGGATCAGTACAGGATAAGTAATGTAATGTATGTACACAGTGACTGCACCAGCAGAATAGTGAGCGCAGCTCTGGAGTATAATACAGGATGTAACTCAGGATCAGTACAGGATAAGTAATGTAATGTATGTACACAGTGACTGCACCAGCAGAATAGTGAGCGCAGCTCTGGAGTATAATACAGGATATAACTCAGGATCAGTACAGGATAAGTAATGTAATGTATGTACACAGTGACTGTATCAGCAGAACAGTGAGTGCAGCTCTGGAGTATAATACAGGGTATAACTCAGGATCAGTACAGGATAAGTAATGTAATGTATGCACACAGTGACTGCACCAGCAGAATAGTGAGCGCAGCTCAGGAGTATAGTACAGGATGTAACTCAGGATCAGTACAGGATAAGTAATGTAATGTATTACACAGTGACTGTACCAGCAGAACAGTGAGTGCAGCTCTGGAGTATAATACAGGGTATAACTCAGGATCAGTACAGGATAAGTAATGTAATGTATGTACACAGTGACTGTACCAGCAGAATAGTGAGCGCAGCTCTGGAGTATAATACATAATGTAACTCAGGATCAGTACACGATGAGTAATGTAATGTATGTACACAGTGACTGCACCAGCAGAATAGTGACTGCAGCTCTGGAGTATAATACAGGATGTAACTCAGGATCAGTACAGGATAAGTAATGTAATGTATGTACACAGTGACTGTATCAGCAGAATAGTGAGCGCAGCTCTGGAGTATAATACAGGATATAACTCAGGATCAGTACAGGATAAGTAATGTAATGTATGTACACAGTGACTGTACCAGCAGAATAGGGAGTGCAGCTCTGGAGTATAATACAGGATGTAACTCAGGATCAGTACAGGATAACTAATGTAATGTATGTACACAGTGACTGTACCAGCAGAATACTGAGTGCAGCTCTGGAGTATAATACAGGATGTAACTCTGGATCAGTACAGGATAAGTAATGTAATGTATGTACACAGTGACTGTACCAGCAGAATAGTGAGTGCAGCTCTGGAGTATAATACAGGATGTAACTGTTGTTCAGTACAGGATAAGAAATACAATATTTGGGTGCAGTGACTACAGAAGAAATATTGGACAGGAATAAAGTCCTGGGGGCAGGACGTCTCTACTAAACTGGTTAGTGTTCATATTGAGGGACATCACATTTGACTTCTTCTGATTTGCAATACTTGATACCAGTGAATATTAGCTCTATTCCATGGAACAGCTATGCTAGAGAATTCATATTCCAGGATTTACATCTATAACAAATCTATTACTTCTTAAACCATCACTATCCTTATGCAAACCCTTCTGAAATGAAACATGTTCTCATCATACCCCCATCTCAGAGTCTTACAGTTTCTAAGAAATAATAATGGGACTGAATGGAGACAGCAAGTGAAAATCTTGACTTGTTAGTGATGTCAGTGATGGCTTCAGGTTCAGCTTTGCTGTGGAGTGCAGTGGATTATGTTGGTGCCATACACAGGCCAGATAATGATAGTTTCAGGAAACATGACAATGTGTCAAATCGTATAGATGTCATCTCCGGATAAAAATGTATAATTAGATCCAATAAAGCCGGCCCAGATCTATTCTTCTGCTATTCTTCTCCTATCACTGCCAATTTGACATTTTACTGATATATAGGCCCCGGGATTTGACAAATCATGAATATGAATAACGTGACACATAATGTTTTTTCCCCCGTGGTGGTAAAAGCGCAGATCTTGTTTACTCGCTATGTGTCCTGAGGTCTGCGTCCTACAAGGACACCCAATACAATTTCCAGTTATTGTTTTTGCTCTGCCATAAGCTGCAGGCGCTGTGGTTCAATATGATTGTTACCAACCAATCCCCAAGAGTATGACAGGAATAGTGCAAAGTTCTGGTGACAAGGAAGAAAGAAATGAAGACAGCAAGCTGCCAATGGAGATCTGAAACTGGGGATAACAAGGAAGGGGCGAGGAAGTCAAAGACATTCAACTTTACTATAAGAAACAAAGGAGAGAAGAGAAGAGAAGAGAAGAGAAGAGAAGAGAAGAGAAGAGAGAAATGGTATTGGACAAGATGGTGAAGTAGTCAAAGACAAGCTTATTACAATTTTAGATGAATAGAGATACATGATAGATAGATAGATAGATAGATAGATAGATAGATAGATAGATAGATAGATAGATAGATATGAGAGAGAGAGATAGATAGATAGATAGATAGATAGATAGATAGATAGATAGATATAGATAAGATATAGATAGATAGCTAGAGAGAGAGAGAGAGAGAGAGAGAGATAGATAGATAGATAGATAGATAGATAGATAGATAGATAGATACTAGAGATGAGCGAACAGTAAAATGTTCTAGGTTCCATATTCGTTTCGAGTAGCCCCTCAATATTCGACTACTCGAATCGAATATCGAACCCTATTATAGTCTATGGGGGGGGGGAATGCTCATTTCAGGGGTAGGCAACGTTCGATCAAATGATACTTACCAAGTCCACGAGTGAGGGTCGGGCTGGATCCTCCGAGAAGTCTTCTCCTTGCAGCGTTCCTGCGGCGTCTTCCGGCTCTTCATTCACTCTGCCAGGCATCGGGCCTGGGCACAGCCGACTGCACATGCCCGCACTACAAGCGGACATGCACAGTCGGCTCTGCCCAGGCCCGATGCCTGGCAGAGTGAATTCAGAGCCGGAAGACGCCGCGGGGAAGCTGCACGGAGAAGACTTCTAAAGGTAGGAGAAGAACCAGCGTTGATTGGCCGACTGTATAGCATTCGGCCAATCAATGCTGGTTCTGCATCGAACTTTTACATTCGAATAGCGAGTGGTACTCGATTGAGTACGAGTATTTTGAATACCGTAGTATTCGATCGAATACCTACTCGATCGAGTACTACTCGCTCATCTCTAATAGATACATAGATAGATACTAGATAGATAGATCCTCCACCAGCATCTTCAAATAATGGAACAATTTTGTAGAGTCCATTCCATACACCAAGTATCAGCCAATTCGGGGCACAACATGATGTGCAGTTTGGGCTCCAACAAATTGCTCCATCATTTGATGCTTGTACTGATCTGTGATACATTTCCACATAGTTACTATATTTTTGGATTAAAATAATCTTAGCTTTGGGGGGCCACACGGTGGCTCAGTGGTTAGCACTGCAGCCTTGCAGCACTGGAGCCCTGGAGTTCAAATCCCGCCAAGGGCAAAAAACCATCTGCAAGGAGTTTGTATGTTCTCCCCGTGTTTGCATGGATTTCCATCCTATATTCCAAAGACATACTGATAGGGAAAAATGTACATTGTGAGCTCTATGTGGGGCTCACAATCTATATAAAAAATATATATATACTCTTAGCTTTGATCTCTGGGTACTGTAGTTCACCCATTCCATTAATTAATTTGGCTGTCACCGTTTAACCCATTATGTCTTTGTTGTCCGCCGAAGGTCCGTACTGCACCCAATACTCTGTGTGGTCTGCCTCGTGCACATCTCACTACTATTGGTGGGATTTGTTGACCTTCTAACATTGATGAGGACCGTAAAGGTAAAGAAGCATCGGACAATAGGAATGTATAACATTTAATATTTTCCTGCCCCCAGGATAAGTAACACCAGAGGAGTCCATCCCTGCTTAGCCCTCTCTTCTGTATTGAAATACCAAAAATACTTGCACTTTTTTGTCTGTTTTTTTACAAAGGCTTTATGGGATTTGTCCAGACATTGAATTTGTGCTAGGAAACCATTCTAGTCATGGCTCATAATCATCCAACCAGTTTATAACCTGTTTCAACACAAATTTCTCAAAAGTTGTAGTTGTCCTAGAAAATTTTTGGGATTTGTCTTGAGCGACCAATTTGAGCTTCCAGATGCCTCAAATACCTCCCAGAGTCTCTAATAAATATTCTTTGGGATGGGCAGCCACATTACAGCCAATATACTGTATCTGTATAGCTGGTGTAATGGATGTTCTTTAGTAAAGATGAGCGAGTACTGTTGGGATCAGCCGATCCGAACAGCACGCTCACATAGAAATGAATGGACGTAGCTGGCACGCGGGGGGTTAAGCGGCCGGCCGCCGTCAAAGCGGAAGTACCAGGTGTATCCATTCATTTCTATGGAACGTGCTGTTCGGTTCGGCTGATCGGAACAGTACTCACTCATCTCTATTCTTTAGGTTTGCAACACTATAGAGCAGGAGATGGTGCACACTCACCCTAATGAACACTTGTTAGGACCGCTATACACCAACCCCTGCACCACTCCCTGCTGTACAGATCCATTTATTAGGACTGTTATGTTGTATATCTGTATGACACCCCTAAAAAATGTTCATTAGGGCTGGCTGACCCCAAAACAGAATGAAACTTGGGAGGTTCACCCAACACTAGTCATGGCTCAGCTTTCCATTACCCAACTCAAAGATTCAGTTTGTTGCCCTAACCCTGTAAACTTGTATCTACATAACTTGGGTTTAACAATATGGCTAGCTTGCCCCCCTAGCATCCAGACCCCACCCACCTCATCCTACCCCAGCTAAGTTTCTGGTCTCCACCAACACTGTCTTCACCGAATAACGGCACCTTCACTATGTATCCTTTTCGCAGAAGGAAACAAGAGAGGATTCCTTTGACTCCATAAACTACTTAAAGGTTATTTGTATCCAATTTAAGTCATATTTTTCTCTCCAACTGTAAATCCAGAGGTCGCAGAGCGCTCGGCCGCACGCTACAATAATGAATAAACCGTTGGCCTTGTTTTCTCCTAACAGGTTCATGTAGATTTTTGGAGCCTCACGCAGAGCCGGAGTAATGGTGCGGCGACATTACATAGCGGCTGATAAATACTGTAGGCTCACAGTGAACTTATAAATTGTTAGAAGTACCTGTATTTTTTACAATGATTAATGATGGATCAGGGAGCATAGCACTGGTCATCCATCAGCCCCGGCTCTGCTTCCACAGCCGCTATAGCACCGACTTACAATGATTACCAAAGGGGCAGGACCGCAGGAAGAGGCTCGCTGTAAATTGCGAAGAGTCGTATTAAGTGCTTTGCATCCCCTGACATTATAAGCAGCGATGCTGTGTCCTCTTTACACCTGAGAATGTTTTTGATAAACCTTTGGGGCATTGAAGCATTTCTGGGATGAATTAGTGTAATTGCATTCTTTAGATGACTATTCAGCCGAGGTCCAGGTGTTCATTTGCGGAAGAGCTTCTTACCAGACGGCAGTGGTTCTCTTCGTGCTCTGCAAAGAAAGTGTCTATGAGTTATGGCTTTCAGAATGGATGGGGCTGTGGCATTCACTTCGGGTCTGTTAACATGGAGGAATATGCTGCTGATTTGGGGGTGGATTTCACCCCCAAATCCTGAACAGATTCCTCCCAAAATCCCATCCCATTGAAAACAAACAGAGATCGCAGCAGGATGCTGATTCAGCCACGGTGTCTGCGGCTCGAGACTCCCTCCTGGTTCTAGAGCAGATTCCTCCCAAAATCTGCCTCCCATTGTTTTCAATCGGAGGTAGAGATCACAGCAGGACACGGAAAAAAAAGAAAATCCTGCTCGATCTTTCTGCAGACTCCCTCGAGAATGGTCACAGAAATAACTTGAATCTGACAACAGTACTAATAACCAAACTACATGTTGACAAGCCACAAAGCTACTGGGAGAATGTTCTATGGACAGATGAGACAAAAATCCAACTTTTTGGCAAGGCACGTCAGCTGTATGTTCACAGATGGAAAAATGAAGCATATCTTGATAAGAACACTGTCCCTACTGTGACACATGGAGGGGGCTCTGTTATGTTCTGGGGCTGTTTTACTGCATCTGGCACAGGGTGTCTTGAATCTGTGCAGGGTACAATGAAATCTCAAGACTATCAAGGGATTCTAGAGAGAAATATGCTATGACCATTGTGGGTTTTTCTTTCATTAAACAAGGGGACTAACAATTTGTACAATGTGTATGTGTTCAACTTTATTTAAGTACTATTAGGGAGGGTTCACACGGTGTAACGTTCCGTGTGATGTGGCATGTCTACGCCGCGGGACCCTTTGTGGGCCGTACATGCTCCCATTGATTTCAAACTAGCGCGGCGCATACGATCCCCGCTCCCATTGAAATCAATGGGAGCATGTACGGCCCGCAAAGGGTCCCGCGGCGTAGACGTGCCACATCACGTGGCACGTTACACCGTGTGAACCCTCCCTTATATGTATTCTGGGGAAAGAGCTTTTTTTTTTTTGTTTTTCATTTTGGCAATTTTTTCACTGTAATTTTTAGACTCTTTAGGGGTCTTTAACCTAATGGGGTCTGATCACTGGCAAACCAGTGGCTATGTCCTCCATTATAGTCTATGGTGCTCACAGGTTTCCTTAGGTAACCACTTTTCTTAAGTGGATTAGGTTTCCTTTCGGGGAGTCCCCAAACCTCTAATGGAAACCCGAATGCAGATGTGAACCGGGCCTGAGTGCTAAAGTTCCATCACACGGAGAGAACATTGATGGTCTTGATGGAAGACTTAAAGGTGTGGGAAAACCTTCCTTTTATATGAAAGTTTTCATTCTAAGCGTGACTATAAGGCTGGGTTCAGATGGGGTTTTTTGGGCCAGATTTTGATGTGGTAGCCACCTAAGAATCTGGTCTAAAAACAGCTAGCCATGACTGGATGGCAGTGCAGTGTATACACTGCCTTGGCATCTAGTCGTGGCGTTCTGCTTCAGATTAGGCCCAAAGCCGCTGGGTCTCTTCTGTACTATGGACCTGATGACAACCCCTATAATCTAATCAGTGCTAGACTCAAAGAATGGGGTTTGGGGGGGGGGGGGGTTGCAAAGTTTTGGAATTTGTTTTTGGGGTTAAAATGTAAAAACAAAAAAAACAAAAAAGGAATTCATTTTTGCTGCACGGTGAATGCTGTAGAACAAAGCTTGTAAGGAAATTGCACAATGGCATTTTTTCTCCAATTTCACCCCATTGTGATTTTTTTTCCAGCTTTCTAGTACATTGTAGGAAATACTAAATGATACCAATGCGAAGTACAATTTTTCTAACTAAAATGATGCACTCCTATGGCTCTGTATATGGAATAATAAAGGGTTATGGCATTTGGAAGGTGGGGAGTCAAAAACAAAAACTGAACAATAGCTGCAGTGAGCTGGGAAGGGGTTAAGGTGATACTGTAGCACCATACAGTGCTATAAGTCATCAGTATATTCCATATAATATACATAATATTGGGTTTGGCCAAAGCCGAGATTTTAGGAAAATTTCAATCGAACCCTGTTCCTTAATTTATAATTATAACCCATCAGAGTAATTTCACTTCCAAACCACCCACCTACAAACACCTGGATTCAGGCACCATTCACACAGCACAGACTTGGATCAGCATTTAGTTAACAATTTAATTGCAGGAACCCTATTGATATTCACAACAACTTACGTGTTAATCATATTTTGGGAACCAGATGGCAAGAAATGAGTCAGCACGGTGAATATCAGACTGGATTCTGCAATGATGTCTTTAAGCTGAAACAAGCACTGGTCAAAATTTTTGTATTCTAATTTCCTGCATCTGTCGAGGCACGTGAAGTGGAGTGGTGCGTCCCTTTAAGAAATATAAGATCTGTCACCTAAGTGATAGCAGTGACTTCCCAGTGGTACTGTGAAATTTATAATCATGTAATGTATGAGAAAACATTGTTATCCTTACAAGTTGAATGCTAGATATAGTTGCTTATGCTTGAAACTGGTGTAATGTTACAGGATAAGATGGCGCCTGTATCCAGGATGGATGCTTGGCTTGCTGTCACAAGACAGCTCCCCAAGGTTACCACGCAGGACAGGGAGTAGCTGGCTATATATGGCACTGCTTAAACCTTTTCTGTTTGATTGAGATGTAACAAACCAATCAGGAATGAATGTGAAAACTTACGTTGTTGTTACATCACTTCCTTTCTCCTATTTAACCCCTGTGTCTTGAATATAAGTGTGTCAACACACATTCTTTTGCTGAGAGAAGAACGAATACCAATACATAGAGTGGTGTGAGTTCTTTAGCGCCTGGCACTCTGCCTAATTTATTAGGACAACGACAGTTACCTGGAATTATTGGTCATTTAGTCATAAACTCGACTCTGACCTTATCAATACCAGCGGCCATCAGGAATAGTAGACACTAGAACAGCTCAAGGAAACCTTACTCATTCAACCATATCTGCTTCTTTAGTAACCAGTAAGATGGGGAGCGCCAACGTCATGATGTTGGGTCAAAGCATCAAGTTATAGGCACATCCCATATGACAACTGAGACCTCAGCAATGACCACGTGGCACGCATGAGACATCAGGCGGAGGATGGAAGAGAAATATGATGGACCGAAACTCAATACCGCATGACACATCGATGCCCAGGAGAGGTGAGTATAACTCTTTGTTATTTTTTCTCAACTCCCCTGGGCCTTTACTTATTAGATTCAGGGGATTGAATAAAGAATCCCAAAATTTAAGGGTTTGAGATGAGCCTGAAACTTTTGGAAAATGTGGGTTGAATCTGGTCTGAATTGGTTCACTTGTCCTTATGTGTAACAAACCCTACTTTATTTATCTCTAGCTATAACCCTAGCAGCAAATATCATAGTTCCGGGGTGACGTAGCATGGCACAAGTCACACTGACTATGAGGTGCATCAGTATGAGGTATTAATTGCACATATGTGATTGGCATAACATGGCAAAAAAAAAAGGCAAAAGTAACTAGGAAACATCAAAGGATATGGCAAAGGTTCAGTTCAAGAGTGTGATACATATGAGTCAACTGGGCACATTTATTATTTACTATACATCACATATCTGGTGTAAAAATGTTTCCAGCTGTGGGAATCAGCATTTTTGCACCTCCAACTTCACTTTCAACGAAGTAAACATGGGGTGGCCTGTGGGAGTAATGCTAGACTTAATATTATTTATGTCAGTGTATTTGTAGTTATGTATCATACCAGTGTACCTGTAGTCCTGTATTATACCTGTATACCTGTAGTCCTGTATTATACCAGTGTACCTGTAGTCCTGTATTATACCAGTGTACCTGTAGTCCTGTATTATACCAGTGTACCTGTAGTCCTGTATTATACCAGTGTACCTGTAGTCCTGTATTATACCAGTGTACCTGTAGTCCTGTATTATACCAGTGTACCTGTAGTCCTGTATTATACCAGTGTACCTGTAGTCCTGTATTATACCTGTATACCTGTAGTCCTGTATTATACCAGTGTACCTGTAGTCCTGTATTATACCAGTGTACCTGTAGTCCTGTATTATACCAGTGTACCTGTAGTCCTGTATTATACCAGTGTACCTGTAGTCCTGTATTATACCTGTATACCTGTAGTCCTGTATTATACCAGTGTACCTGTAGTCCTGTATTATACCAGTGTACCTGTAGTCCTGTATTATACCATTGTACCTGTAGTCATGTATTATACCAGTGTACCTGTAGTCCTGTATTATACCAGTGTTCCTGTAGTCCTGTATTATACCAGTGTACCTGTAGCCATGTATTATACCAGTGTACCTGTAGTCCTGTATTATACCAGTGTTCCTGTAGTCCTGTATTATACCAGTGTACCTGTGGTCATGTATTATACCAGTGTTCCTGTAGTCCTGTATTATACCAGTGTTCCTGTAGTCCTGTATTATACCAGTGTACCTGTAGTCCTGTATTATACCAGTGTACCTGTAGTCATGTATTATACCAGTGTATCTGTAGTAATGTATTATACCAGTGTACCTGTAGTCATGTCTTATACCAGTGTATCTGTAGTAATGTATTATACCAGTGTACCTGTAGTCCTGTATTATACCAGTGTATCTGTAGTAATGTATTATACCAGTGTACCTGTAGTCCTGTATTATACCAGTGTATCTGTAGTCATGTATTATACCAGTGTACCTGTAGTCATGTATTATACCTGTGTACCTGTAGTCATGTATTATACCTTTATACCTGTAGCCATGTATTGTACCTGTATACCTGTAGTCTTGTATTATACCTGTATACTTGTAGTAATGTATTATACCTGTATACCTGTAGCAATGTATTATACCTGTATACTTGTAGTAATGTATTATACTTGTATACCTGTAGTCATGTATTATACTTGTATACCTGTAGTCTTGTATTATACCTGTATACTTGTAGTAATGTATTATACCTGTATACCTGTAGTAATGTATTATACCTGTATACATGTAGTAATGTATTATACTTGTATACCTGTAGTCATGTATTATACTTGTATACCTGTAGTCATGTATTATACCTGTATACCTGTAGTCATGTATTATACCTGTATACCTGTAGTCATGTATTATACCTGTGTACCTGTAGTCATGTATTATACCAGTGTACCTGTAGTCATGTATTATACCAGTGTACCTGTAGTCCTGTATTATACCAGTGTACCTGTAGTCCTGTATTATACCATTGTACCTGTAGTAATGTATTATACTTGTATACCTGTAGTCATGTATTATACCTGTATACCTGTAGTCATGTATTATACCAGTGTTCATGTAGTCCTGTATTATACCAGTGTACCTGTAGTCATGTATTATACCAGTGTACCTGTAGTCCTGTATTATACCAGTGTACCTGTAGTCATGTATTATACCAGTGTACCTGTAGTCATGTATTATACCAGTGTATCTGTAGTCATGTATTATACCAGTGTACCTGTAGGCATGTACTGTACCTGTATACCTGTAGTAATGTATTATACCTGTATACCTGTAGTCATGTATTATACCTGTATACCTGTAGTCATGTATTATACCTGTATACCTGTAGTCATGTATTGTACCTGTTTGCCTGTAGTCATGTATTATACCTGTATACCTGTAGTCATGTATTGTACCTGTTTTCCTGTAGTCATGAAGTCTTGAATTATACCTGTATACCTGTAGTAATGTATTATACTTGTATACCTATAGTCATGTATTATACCTGTAGTCATGTATTATACCTGTATACCTGTAGTCATGTATTATACATGTATACCTGTAGTCATGGATTGTACCTGTTTGCCTGTAGTCATGTAGTCTTGTATTATACCTGTATACATGTAGTCTTGTATTATACCTGAATTACTTGTAGTAATGTATTATAACTGTATACCTGTAGCAATGTATTATACCTGTGTACCTGTAGTAATGTATTATACTTGTATACCTATAGTCATGTATTATACCTGTATACCTGTAGTCTTGTATTATACCTGTATACTTGTAGTAATGTATTATACCTGTAGCAATGTATTATACCTGTGTACCTGTAGTAATGTATTATACTTGTATACCTGTAGTCTTGTATTATACCTGTATACTTGTAGTAATGTATTATACCTGTATACCTGTAGTAATGTATTATACCTGTATACATGTAGTAATGTATTATACTTGTATACCTGTAGTCATGTATTATACTTGTATACCTGTAGTCATGTATTATACCTGTATACCTGTAGTCATGTATTATACCTGTGTACCTGTAGTCATGTATTATACCTGTGTACCTGTAGTCATGTATTATACCTTTATACCTGTAGCCATGTATTGTACCTGTATACCTGTAGTTTTGTGTTATACCAATTTACCTGTAGTCATGTATTATACCTGTATACCTGTAGTAATGCATTATACTTGTATACCTGTAGTCATGTATTATACCTGTATACCTGTAGTCATGTATTATACCTGTATACCTGTAGTCATATATTGTACCTATTTGCCTGTAGTCATATAGTCTTGTATTATACCTGTATACCTGTAGTAATGTATTATACTTGTATACCTGTAGTCATGTATTATACCTGTGTACCTGTAGTCATGTATTATACCAGTGTACCTGTAGTCATGTATTATACCTATGTACCTTTAGTCATGTATTGTACCAGTGTACCTGTAGTCATGTATGATACTTGTATACCTGTAGTCATGTATTATACCTATGTACCTGTAGTCATGTATTATACCTCTGTACCTGTAGTCATGTATTATACTTGTATACCTGTAGTCTTGTATTATACCTGTATACTTGTAGTAATGTATTATACCTGTATACCTGTAGTAATGTATTATACCTGTATACATGTAGTAATGTATTATACTTGTATACCTGTAGTCATGTATTATACCTGTATACCTGTAGTCATGTATTATACCTGTGTACCTGTAGTCATGTATTATACCTGTGTACCTGTAGTCATGTATTATACCTTTATACCTGTAGCCATGTATTGTAGCTGTATACCTGTAGTTTTGTGTTATACCAATTTACCTGTAGTCATGTATTATACCTGTATACCTGTAGTTTTGTGTTATACCAGTGTACCTGTAGTCATGTAGTCTTGAATTATACCTGTATACCTGTAGTCATGTATTATACATGTGTACCTGTAGTCATGGATTGTACCTGTTTGCCTGTAGTCATGTAGTCTTGTATTATACCTGTATACCTGTAGTCTTGTATTATACCTGTATACTTGTAGTAATGTATTACACCTGTATACCTGTAGCAATGTATTATACCTGTGTACCTGTAGTAATGTATTATACTTGTATACCTATAGTCATGTATTATACCTGTATACCTGTAGTCTTGTATTATACCTGTATACTTGTAGTAATGTATTATACCTGTATACCTGTAGCAATGTATTATACCTGTGTACCTGTAGTAATGTATTATACTTGTATACCTGTAGTCTTGTATTATACCTGTATACTTGTAGTAATGTATTATACCTGTATACCTGTAGTAATGTATTATACCTGTATACATGTAGTAATGTATTATACTTGTATACCTGTAGTCATGTATTATACTTGTATACCTGTAGTCATGTATTATACCTGTATACCTGTAGTCATGTATTATACCTGTGTACCTGTAGTCATGTATTATACCTGTGTACCTGTAGTCATGTATTATACCTTTATACCTGTAGCCATGTATTGTACCTGAATACCTGTAGTTTTGTGTTATACCAATTTACCTGTAGTCATGTATTATACCTGTATACCTGTAGTAATGCATTATACTTGTATACCTGTAGTCATGTATTATACCTGTATACCTGTAGTCATGTATTATACCTGTAGTCATATATTGTACCTATTTGCCTATAGTCATGTAGTCTTGTATTATACCTGTATACCTGTAGTAATGTATTATACCTGTATACCTGTAGCCATGTATTGTACCTGAATACCTGTAGTTTTTTGTTATACCAATTTACCTGTAGTCATGTATTATACCTGTGTACCTGTAGTCATGTATTATACCAGTGTACCTGTAGTCATGTATTATACCTATGTACCTTTAGTCATGTATTGTACCAGTGTACCTGTAATCATGTATGATACTTGTATACCTGTAGTCATGTATTATACCTGTATACCTGTAGTCATGTATTATACCAGTGTACCTGTAGTCATGTATTATACCTATGTACCTGTAGTCATGTATTGTACCAGTGTACCTGTAGTCATGTATGATACTTGTATACCTGTATTCATGTATTATACCTGTGTACCTGTAGTCATGTATTATACCTCTGTACCTGTAGTCATGTATTATACCTGTATACCTGTAGTAATGTATTATACTTGTATACCTGTAGTCATGTATTATACCAGTGTACCTGTAGTTATGTATTATACTTGTATACCTGTAGTCATGTATTATACCTGTGTACCTGTAGTCATGTATTATACCTGTATACCTGTAGTCATGTATTATACCCATACCTCCCAACCGTCCCGATTTCCGCGGGACATTCACGATTTGGGTGACATGTCCCGCGGTCCCGGTTGGAGGGAGGTATGTCCCGATTTCAACTCAGATCTGCGTCCTCTGGACGCAGATCTGAGTTGAACACATATGCGGCTGAAGGAAGGAGCTGACACAGGTCAGCTCCTCGCTTTGCCGCTGCGTGCCTCTCTCGCTGACACATATACATATGCGGCTGAAGCGAGGAGCTGACCTGTGTCAGCTCCTCGCTTTGCGCTGTCGCCGGCTACTTGCTTGTAGACGCGATGATCGCGTCTACAAGCCAGTAGCCAGCGGCAGCAGCGAAGCAAGGAGCTGACACAAGTCAGCTCCTCGCTTCAGCCGCATATGTGTCAGCGAGAGAGGCGCGCAGAGAGCGGCGAGGGAGGAG